>NW_025765363.1:0-132500 GCF_003918875.1 Haliotis rubra | reverse complement strand
GTCAGGGAGTAAGCATGCGCTCTAACCAGTCCCATGTTATCTTCGTCTGCCTGTGAACACAAATCTGTATTCACGACAATCAGAACACACATGAGCCATACGGTTATACAGCCATACGCCACGACGGCTATGTTAGTTAAAACCAAAACGGCCAGATGAAGTTTCTTATGATAACCAAAACTGAGAACGGCCAAATGAAGACAGATTAATTTTCTATACCGTGAAATTAGACCAAACCTTAAACGTTTCACTGAATACATAGGGAAATGCTTGCCATTCACAAATACTTGCGCAACAGGCAACAACAACATGGAACTATATTTTCAATCGCTTTAGCCATTTCGACATAGTGCCCAAGAGTGATAGTTTTGACATTATCCTTCCGGGGGAAAAGCCAGGCAATTGCTGACCTACTCAGGTACGGTATATATTGTATGAACAAGCAGAGTCGACAGTACATATCAGACTTTTTCATGAGCATGTGGTTTTGAATCACCATCAACCCTGTGCACTTAAAAGAACCCACGAATCCATTGGCATATGACCAGATGGTGGCCACATGAATACGTGAAAAACATCCAGTTGCGGGTACAGCTGCGTGCAGTAAACTTGGACAAAGTTCTGTGACTATGTGTCCCAGTCCACCCAGCTGTGAATGGTGCGCCTAGTGGCTGCAAGAGTTGTACAATCTGGGAGTTGAGATTAATAATATGGTGTGCCGTTGAGATTGACATCCAATGATCGAGCGGAAAAGATACCAGCGCCTTGAGCATGTACTAGTTACCTGAATATGTGCGCTATATAAATATCCTATATTATTAATAATAATGATAACAGGTGTTAACGCTGACGACAAAAGGTGGAAACGTTCTTTGAGTATTTTGACAGTGCTTGTGTTTCTCATGAAACTTCCTCCAGGTATCATATTTGAAGTATCATCACCAAATACTTTGAAAAATGGAAAACATGTTTCTTAACATAAGTGACCGCCTCCATGGTGTAGTGGTTAGAGCGTCCGCCCGGAGAGCGTCAGTATAATGTGTTTGAGTGGGGTAGTCATGCTTCACTGCGGCATGGTATCTCAGTGGGCTAGCACTATAAAACCAGCTTCAGTCTGGGCTAGCACAAGCAGCCGCACATACACATACACACGCATGCACGTCGTCATATGAGCGAAATGTTTTCAAGGACGACGTTAAACCCAATTTCACCTCACCTCTTAACACAAGTGAGTGAGTATAGTTTTAGCAATGTTCCAGCAATATCATAGCGGGGACACCTGAAACGGGTTTCACACAGTGTATGCATGTGGGAAATCGAACCGAGATCTTTGTCTTGACAATCCAACGCTCTAACCACTGGGCTACCCCGACGAGATCCTCAGCATTAACGTTTATGATATGAGAAGAAATGACAGTGATGAGATACTCACAAGATTACAGCAAGTCACCAGGCCGCCACTGCCAAACGCATTCGCTATTCGCCGGAAAAGGTCGTAAGGGTGGTCGTTGTAGGTAGCAAAGTCTATTGTCTGTGCCACCCCTCCGGTCAGGGACAGGTAGGCGTCGCTTGGCCAACCCCCTTCAACAACGCTGTAAGATCCGTGGAGCCTAAAGCCGAGGTGCCAATGATAGGTAGTTCAAGGAGAACAAACAGATAGGCAGAGCTAATTTTTAATGCAGGTTTTAGCCACGCTTTCACATTCGCATTTACAGGCACTCGTGGCTACAAGGAAGGAAACAAGCTTTCCTATTCGACAATAGCACGCAAGCGTCCTCGTACTTTAACTATAATAGCTCAGGGCAAAAGTGTACTTTATAACACAAAACATGGTGGTAGAGCGAAGTGTATTTCTCTTCTGAGATGCCAAATAATTTAATACACAGGAATTAATCGAGGCAGAAAACTAACAGAAAAGCGATGGTGTCGGTGACCTAAATTAACAAGTCTTGTTCGGGGCTAACTGACGGACTCTTTCAGTGACGTTTCCGTCGAAAAAAGTAGGAAACGGGATTCTACGGAATTAGTTTACAGACGAGGTACTTTACCAAGGGTACGTTTGATTACGAGGGGGCAGGCGAGAATGGCGTAGTGACGTCAATACAGTGTGATGTAATGCAAAAACTTTATCGCCTGTTCAAGTACTGTCGGCGGTTTTGATCTTTTAGCGAAGCACCTTATCAAAATGAATTACATTAATATAAAAGGTGCCGACACACCTTGCAAGGGCCTTTTCCAGCAGGGAGACCCACACCTCGCAGGAGAGAGAAGGAGCGGCAGCCCCAAACAGGGACACTGATTTCCTCCTGAACGGCAATAAATCATCAGTGTAGATGTCCACCAAATCCCCAAACCGCGACATCCTGCAGTGGAAGACTCCATCCGTTCTGGGAGTATAGGACATTTCGTTGATCACCTTAAAAAGAAAGTCATCCCCGAGTTTCAGTGACAGATTCAACGATTTTTCAATGCTATTTTACCTGTTATGCAAATGGAATCTGTGCTGTTGGTAACCTCGTAATTTGTGGTAATGCATACTTTCATCCAACCATATCACGACATCAATAAGGCCTGAGTCCACGATAAGGAATTGACTCCATGCCTTTGGCATGACGAGAGAATCACACTTCTACGTCATTATATATCACACTTATAAACAGAAGTAGTTCAGAGTATTGACAATGAGGTCAGCGTCATGTTACTGTCATGTCTCTGGTTTTCTGCATGACAATCAATGTAACTGGTAATGCGGGATGTTAAAGGGGCGGTGGGGTAGCCAAGTTGGCTATTCGTTCGCTCGTCACGCCGAAGGCCCGGGTTCAATTCCCAACACGGGTACAATGTGTGAAGCCCATTTCTGCTGCCTCCCGCCGTGATATTGCTGGAATATGGCTACAAGCGGATTAAAACCAAACTCACTCACTCTAATTGTTAAAGTCTATAAAAACCATATGCACAGACCTTTCGTCGAAGAACTGGATTCTCTGCTATGTTTGCAACCATCGCTAAAAACCAACATGTTCCAAACCTGCGTTGGTTTATATCACCTCTCTCAGTTTGACACACGTCATCGCAACCCAGTTACGTAGGTCGACGTTCATGCTGTTGATCATTGGACTATCTGGTCCAGACTCGATTATGTACAGACCACCCTGATATAGGTCGAATATATAACATGAACTATACCAGCATACGCGTGTCTCTCTCTCTCTCTCTCTCTCTCTCTCTCTCTCTCTCTCTCTCTCTCTCTCTCTCTCTCTCTCTCTCTCTCTCTCTCTCTCTGTGTTTTATAATGTAATTGTGTTTATAACTTTTTAAGTCACAATATGGCTGAAATATTTAACTCACTCACTCACTCTTCGGCGTGACGAGCGAACGCTTTAACCACTATTTGCATCTTCAGACAGCGTTTCCAGCAATGAATCTTTTATTGCAACACCGTTCAATTTGAGTAATAGAACGCTTGTAACACATTATAAATACTTACATGTGGCCTCTTCCATTCTAGCAAACACACTTTTTGTTCAGTTTAATTTTCATTGGTCGAGGAAAGTCTGGGTCTGTCCACATTTTACCTTTGGCAACTACTGGACGTTGTGGCTTGTGTGGATCTGATCTCGGTTGAAGGAATATTTTGGTGTAATACTTCAGGCGTGAACCAAGAGAATCCTGGATGTACTGCTTGTCAGACGGATTGTAGGGATCTAAGTCATCCACAACGTCGGTGTCCGTATCTTCGAAGTCATCGTCCTCTTTATCATCATTTTTATCATCGTGTTTGTTGTCAAACTCTTTTTCGCAATACTTATCAGACGCCTCTGGACAAAAGCATTCCATACTGTAAATAAGACAAAATCCTGTAACAAAATTAGTTTGGTTTAAATAATGGATACATGTTGATTATTTGAAGCGTTATATTGGGGCCCTCCTCTCGTAATTACCATGAAAAAGAAATATTTTCGGATTAAGTTAAGAAAACTATTGGGATAACATCAACTGCAGGGCAAAAACAAGCTTGATGGTGGCTAATATGAAAATTAAGAAACAAGAAATAGTTCTTTGATCATAATATATTAATACTGTGTTATTATATTATATGTTATATATATACACGAGTTTGCAATGGTTCGGAGACCTTTTTCAGCCTGGTAACATTGTCTTAACGTTTGAAGGTTTTGTCTTACGTGCATACCTTCTTGTCCCCGGCAGGTCTTTCTTGAGCATCAATAATCCCTTCAGATGCAAAACATCGACAACATTTGTGTCTTAAAATGACACTGTATCTGCAAAGGAGGAAGGTGCTAAAGTCAATAGGCAAAACCTTTAGGTCATGAAACCCCGCACATTTAAATTCACTGCGAAGTTTATTTGTTTTGATAACTAATTTTCGACTTTACATATGTTGCTTTTGGGATTACACTTTCTCAGTTAAGTACAGATTCTAGTACCTGGATGGAACTCAGCCATCAAGATACAAGAATAGGGAGGGTCTCAACCCAACAAGGTACTAGCATCGGGTGGTCTCAACTCTACAAGGTATTAGAATCAGGTGGTCTCAACTGACCAAGGTGCTTGAATCGGGTGGGTGTCAACACAAGCAAGGTACCAGAATCAGGTGGTCTCAACTGACCAGGGTGCTTGAATCGGGTGGGTCTCAACCCAACAAGGTATTAGAATCGGGTGGTCTCAACTGAACAGGGTGCTTGAATCGGATGGGTCTCAACCTAACAAGGCATTAGAATCGGGTGGTCTCAACTCAGCAAGATTCTTGAATCGGGTGGGTGTCAACACAAGCAAGGTTCTAGCATCGGGTGGTCTCAACTCAACAAGGCATTAGAATGGGGTGGTCTCAACTCAACAAGGTGCTTGAAGCAAGGTACCAGAATCGGGTGGTCTCAACTCAACAAGGTGCTTGAATCGGGTGGGTCTCAACCCAACAAGGTATTAGAATCGATTGGTGTCAACTCAACAAGGTGCTTGAATCGGGTGGGTGTGAACACAAGCAAGGTACTAGCATCGTGTGGTCTCAAATCAACAAGGTACTAGCAACGGGTGGGCTCTACCCATCAAAGTACTAGCAAAGTACATTTGACCGTTTTGTAAATGACATTGTGTATTCATACTACGGTACGGTATGTACCACATTGGTCACAATACCTGTGATACAAAGCTGCCGTACACAGTGAAGTCCTTTGTGTAGCACCAACAAACAGCCCGGAGCTCTATACCCCTTAGTCATACAACGGGGACCGTCACTCACATCTCCCAAAGAGAAATTGCCCCATACTTTATTCACTGGTGTAAGTGGTTTCAGATCGACAATTGGTTATAGAAAACCCGTGGGCGGTGTTGATTTCCAGCGCTGGCTAGACGAAGGCATGAGATCCAACACCAATCAACAACAACGCCGTTTTTGTATGGTACTGATATTACCAGCGTTGAGGTCCCCCACGCACGCGCGGGAACGACGATGTTGTAATGATGATGCCTGTTTAGAGGTCGTTGCACTAACACTGCCACATTTCAAAAGTACTAACAGGGGTTTAATTGTAGCGTGTAGAACGCTTTGTTTAAGGAACACAACTTGAACCTACTATACCTTTCCATCATGTTCTGCAACAAGACTGTCACTGTTGATATATGCACAAACTGCATGGCGTTCGTCAATGACTCACCGTGAGTTTATATTCATAAAAAGACAAAAGCACACAAGGCCGAGGTTCGTTTGTTTGATGAATATGCTATTACATTCATCTTCAATATTATTATTGTTGTTGTTTTTGAAGATGTCCGTGAAAGACTACGTGCAGTAACCAATGGTCCTTAAACATAATTGAGACAAGTGTCTTGGCACTAAAGACCGTAGAAAAAGATCGTAGAATTTAATCCTAATCTTTATAGATTTGTCTGCTAAGCACTTCCCTGTATGACCTCCTTTGCAGCAGCACGTGTCTGTTCTTACACATTTGGGGCGGCGGGGTAGCCTAGTGGTTAAAGCGTTGGTTCTTCACGCCGAAGGCCAGGGTTCGATTCCCAACATGGGTACAATGTGTGAAGTCCATTTCTGGTGTCACCGCCGTGATATTGCTTGAATCTTGCAAAAAGCCGCGTAAAACTAAGCTCACTCGTACATATTTTAGTTCTCCACAGATATCTCCCAACACTGGCAATGCAAACATATTTACAATGGAGTCACGGTTTATTTAGGTCGAATACGCTCATGCTTAAAAGCTTGTGAATGGTAATACGTATACTATATAATAGGCAATGCCTGTACGCTAGTGCGTACATGTAGCAGATCAGCGTGCCCCTTAACGTATTGCATACGTTGATATGAATTGCCATATGGCAATAGACAGAAATACCGTTACAATCATCCTGTGGCGCCAACAACGTTACATTGTCCAACTGCAATATTTGTAGTGGTTTGTGTTTTCATTAATTATTGTTGTATTTGGCATTACTGAAATAGCAGCCATATCACGATTATAAGTTGTGACGTAAATGCATGAGTCACGTGTGTAACACTTGCTGAAAAAGCTGGAACACAGGTGACTGTCACACAACAAACAGCGAGTGAGTTTAGATTTAGCAATATTCCAGCTTTATGTCGGTGGTCTGCAAAAAAATCGAGTCTCCACCAGACAGTCCAGTGATCAACAGCATGAGGATCGTTCTATACAACTGAGATGCGATGACACGTGTCAACAAAGTCAGCGAACCTGTCCACCCGACTCTGTTAGTCGACACTTACGACAAGCATAAGTTAATGAAGTTCAATTTTAATCCGGATCTTCACGTGTCGCAACAAACAACAGAGAGAGAGAGAGAGAGAGAGAGAGAGAGAGAGAGAGAGAGAGAGAGAGAGAGAGAGAGAGAGAGGAGAGAGACAGTATACGTGGTTGTGACATAAGTTACGCCTCCCAAAGAATATATCATGTTACGCCTCCCAAAGAGTCATGTAAAATAGCTCGTAATATTCCTATTTCCTATAACACTAGACGTCTAATAGGGAGATCATATTCACAACATGATTGTATCACTGTAATATGCGACATTGAAAGGAACTTACGTATTATAGCACCGATTAATCCTGTCTCTCTCCACAGCCGTACTAGTACTGACTTACACACTGTGCGACGAAGGTTGCCAACACTTTAAGACTAACAAAAGCAACGAAACGGAGCTCGTTATGAAACCACTGTACCCATTGAAAGGGAGACACGATATAACTATACTTCGCCAGTCCAACGGGAATCCCTGAATGAACCTTTCTATGAATGTCTTGGTCATTCCATGTATATAGCCAAGCTGATAATCGTTATGTTCTGAATACATGTATTACACCTGTGAAGATTCAGGTTGACTGGTCTTCAGCAACCCACGATTGTCGTGAGAAGCAAATGAGGGTCGTGGAAGAGGGTCGTGAGGCAGGCACAGCCTTGTTGACTTGATAGAGGCATGCCGTATCCTTGTTACGTATGCCGTATCCTTGTTACGTATGCCATACCCTTGTTACGTATGCCGCATCCTTGTTACGTATGCCGTATCCTTGTTACGTACAGCGATGGTCATGATGTCAACCACGTGGTTGTCTGGTCCAGTTTCGTTAATTTACAGACTGCGGTCATACAGCTTGATTTCTTGTGTTTGGTGTACAACATCTATGTAATAGATAATTCGAACTTTAGTTCTTGACTAAAATATTACTATACCTTTGTTAAGAGTTAACGCCACACCCTTATATTGTGTATTTTTTACACCTTCTTGATCAAAGCATATGCTGTATAAAAGTCATTCTTATAGAGTTCAGGATTCATTGTTGCAAGTTCCATGATGACATTGGCGTACAAATCATCGACAATTTGTTTCTTTTCTTTCAGTGATCGAGTGTCTGAGAGACCTGCCATGAAGCTGTGGTTGCTCCAGTTCCGGTAGGCCGACACCATCATTTCGGCAAACTCCTCCCTGTCGTCAATTCCCTCCTCGTATTTCTTCTGTTTCCATGAAGAATAGTAAATGTTTTTGTTTAAAATTATTTCGGATAACAAAAGACGCAGTCCTGATGCTGTGATCTGGGAATTCTCTGCTTCGAATGGCTCTCGCATTTGCAGAAGATTCCTCAAACAAAACGAGATATTTGTTTTAATAAATTCTTGTCTTGTGATTTTGCAAGAGACTGTGAATGATTTCCATATGTCTGTCATCAGAGTCACTAACGTTTCTCCAGAAAACCTTACTTGACAAGTCTTTTGATCCATATAAGCAGCAGGCGCACCAACAAAAAGTACCCCACCTTCTTTCAATTCCCTACTCCTCATCAGCAAGAATTTCTCCCAGTCCATTTGGGCCTGTTTCCTCAATGCTTCTTTTTCTTCCTCAAGGCTGTCGTTACAAACGTAGATGGAGTCCCTATAAACTGTGGGCGGTTGAGACAGCCAGTGTACGGACATCATGCACATGATGAAATGCATGGAATCAGAAGGTACACATTGTTTGTAGAAGTCTGTTCCACAAGCAAAAGCATACACGTTGTCCATCGACAAGAGGTAGGATGGCGGCTCGGGAATAATTCCTGTCAAGCGTCGGAAGAGTGAGTTGAAATCATTTCTACCTTGATCTTCATGAATAACCTGAAACTGGGTATCAGGGCCGTGTCGTTCTTTAAGGAATTCTAATAGTCTCCCAAGAAAGACCATGGAACTACCACCGTCTGCTGTGCCATAATCTCCTATGCTGAACACTGAACCTTTTGGAAAAGGAATGGAAACGGCTAATTTGAAAACTTTGGAGTGTATTGGCTCTATATATCCAGCATGCAGTTTTCCAAGAGTGGCTCCATAGCTTCCAGATCCACTTTCTCCATAAGGAACAAACATGGCTGCTTTTGGCATTGTTGGAGAATATCTTGCAGACGTTGATACATTGACAGTTGAACTGAGTAATCTTGAAGACATGTCTGATGGTTGAACTGGGCGACACACACTCTTGATTTGGTTCAGTTGTTATACTTTTCCGTCAGCTGAAAATGAATGTTAGATAAGGTGTAAATCACAATCGCTTACATTCAAGAGTAACCAATGGCTATAGTACATTATATTTGGGGACAGAAATAAGTTCAAATAACAGCTGATGAAGATACACTTCAGAAGCTACAATCATACGCCTGTCAGTGTCATGTCGTGTACCTGGCAGGAACGTCTTGTCTGTCGCTGTGACATGGCTTGAAATGTGCACTTCTATGTTCTTAATTGAAATATCAATGAAGATTAAGATTGAAATTGGTCTAGAGAAGCAGAGCATATCGTAAAAGGTCATTGACTGGATCAGGCCGTGAGGCAAGATGACTTGGATTACGTATGTATTGTATCCAAGTTCGATGGATTATGGTGTCAATATCAGTGTTATCTCGTCCAAAGTCGATTATTTATAGGTCACTGTCCTACAGCCTGAATATTTCGGAGTGTTTCTTTATACAATAAACACACAATCTTGATTTAAACATCCCCTAACTTGAATAGTGTGCAATAGCTACAAGAATCATAATACAGATCCTGTCATGCTTTTAACCGCAAGCTGATGTACAATTCTGACTAAGACAAGCATTCAGAGAAGAGAAAAACTTACCTGTTCCTTTCCACGTACGCGTAGACACGATATCTCTGTGTATATGTATGGCAGGTGTCACTGACCTATTCATAGGTGATCTTAAAATTGGGTGCACAGGCACGTCAAGAACCCTTTCCTCACCCCTTCTCGCTCCCAACTTACACGATAGACACGTAATTCTAACGGTGAGGGATCCATTCCAGCGTTCTAGGGTTCACCAATGGCTTTGGCATTGATAAATATATAATATACTCTAAAAAAAAATAAACTTGACATGCTGTTTTCGAGTTTACTTACTGAGTGCATATAACTGATTTAAACATGACATCATTGCTCAGTTACAGTAAAATCATCACTTTACATATGAGCATGCTTGGCAGCGGTGACCCATAGAAGAAAGGAGATGCCGAATGCTGTCTTGAGGAACGTTTTGATACACTTGCTGAAGTGCTGTGTGCAGTTCTGGTTGTGTCTGCGGTGGCGGATTACGCTGGCGCAATCGTGGATCACAAGTTCCCCACAGGTGTTCAATGGGGGACAAATCCGGTGATCGAGTAGGCCAAGGTAACAACTGAACATTGTTTAGCTTGAGGAAGACCTGTCCAACACGTGCAACGTGAGGACGAGCACTGTCATGCTGCCACATCATGCTGCGATGTCCGTGCTTGTAAACGGCCGATGGCGTTGTGTCGTTGAGCTTCTGTCAGTCTTTTCATTCTCTTGTCGTCAATAGTGGCTCAAAGCAATGCATGTAGAGTACCATTGATGTGGCATTTTAAAGCCTACAGGCATAAGCTTCAGCTCAGGGTGATACACAATTTCATGATGCTCGTGCATTTCATGTAGGGAGCGTTTTAGCGACTCACTACAGACGTCAGTGTAACGTTACGTTTTTGTAAAACGTTTCTTTTCAAATGTTTTGTGGTCGGCAATCATTCCCCACATGCTGGGCTTCAGCATGGATTGGTTTGTGTCAAATATTTTCCTAAAATTCAAATTTGTCCTATGTCAAGTTTCTCTTTTTGAGAGTATATATAAATACTATGTGTTTCACGATTAAAATGCCATAGTACATGTGAATCGTTTCGTTGAGTGGTATGTCATTGAGGGGTTATTGCTGGGAGATGACTCATGGGAAGATTGCAGAAGAGGAACGTCGTCGTGAGTTTGGAATAATGGTGTTTGCCGTTTGTGTGCACATACTATAACATGCAGATGCACATCAAACTATAAAAATATTTTGTGTATATTCCACACGCTATTAAATGAAAAATACCATGACACAACAGGTCCACATATTCTGATAGCTTAAAATCTTAAGCTACAGATTGTAACTATATCCAAAAGTCACATGTTTAGTTATAAATTGCCAGGCAAAGAACGTACTCAAGCATTTTCGATAGTGATTGAAATAAAATAACGAGAAAGTGTTATTGGATGATGACGTACTTGATAGGGGTATCAGAGTTGTTTTTTAGACCTTACGTTTGCAGTGTTTTGGCGACCGTTTGTAGTCCACAACTGTGATATTCCTGAAAATATGTCACAAATCTCGGTATCACACCAGCTTCATGTTCGTCAAGTTATGGAATTTCTTTCATACAGACAATAGGCAAATGCTCCTTTTGCGCCATTGTCAAACATTCTGGTTAAAAGAATATACTTAGAATAAAAGTATCAACGGATGATGAAATCTGATTGGAATCTTTGACCACTGTTTAATCAACTGTCATGGTATCTGAAAGACGTGCATACGAATCTGTGATGACAAAGTATGCGCTAGGCAGAGGCTGTGAGGGCACCAACCTACTGACTATCAGAGTGAGCTGAAAATGTATTCATACAGTTAGTGTAACGGTCTGTCGTTGGACGAAATTTTTATCCCATGATTATAGATCGCAACACAGCTTGGTGTCCAATAGTTTTATTTACGGAGACCTGTCGTGGCCTCGTAAAACATTGAGGATTTAAAAATAATTCGCAAATTGTGTCAATTTTAAACTACAATCGCAAGGAGAATCACACATATCCTGAGGACACAACTGGCACCGCACCGTATCGCATCCAATATGCCATGTACTTCCTTTCCACTTCCGCTGAAAGGGGACGTAACTCGCACAACCACATACCGCGAACAATTTACCTACATTTACAGTTAGTTTTGATGAAATACCACTGACTGGCTGTTATTCTGACAAAATGTGTTAAATGTACTACAACTGTGTTAAATGTACGCAAGATGGTACCACACAGCACTGTGTAGCCTGCTTTACCAAATCATGGTTATGGTACTCTAGTACGCTTTAAGTGAAGCTGATCAGTGTTCCCTCTTCGTATTGCATACGTTGATATGAACTGCCGTATTGCAACAGACACATACGGTTGCAACTGCAACGTTTGTGGAGGTTTGTGTATTCATTAGTTATTGTTGTATTTGGCATATATAAATAGCATCCACATCGTGAGAAACTTCTTGTCCATTACACATTATGTCATTGAAGAAAATCAAATCAAATGAACAGACAATCAAGAATTAGTTTACTATATCGAAGACAGATATCGAAACACAATCAGAAAACACATCGCCTGCAATTAGGGGCAGACCGTAGGACACAATTAAAACAGAACTATAAGCTGTGACATAACTGAGACACGCTTTTAGCACTTGCTGAAAATGCTGGAATAACGATGACTGCCACACATAAAAAGTGAGTGAGTAAGTGAGTTTACTCTTGCGCCGCACTCAACAATATTCCAGGTATATATCGACGATGTGTAAATAATTGTGTCTGGACCAGACAATCTAGTGATCATGAGGATCGATCTACGCAATTGAGATTTCCGTTAGTCCCATGTGTGTGTGTGTGTGTGTGTGTGTGTGTGTGTGTGTGTGTGTGTGTCCTTGGTGTCCAATGTTCATTCGTGGTTGTGACGCATGTTACACCTCCCAAAGAATATATCATGTTAAATAGTCATGTTATACTTCCCTTCAACGTCTAATAGGGAGATCATAGGCACAACATGATTGTATCTCTGTGATATGCGACACTGAAAGGAACTTACGTATTAAATCACTGATTAATATTGTCTCTCTCAACAGCCGTCCTAGTATTGACTTTCACACTGTCCGACGAAGGTTGCAAAACACTTTAAGACTCACAAAAGCAACGAAACGAAGCTCGTAAAGAAACGACTGTACTCACTGAAAGGAAGACATGATATAATTGTAGTTCGCCAGTCAAACGGGAATCCCTGTATGAACCTTTCTTTGAATGTCTTGATCTGTATAGCCAAGCTGCTGATTGTAATGTTCTGAATACATGTATCGGTCTTCATCAACCCACGATTGTCGTGAAGCAGGCATGCCTTATCCTTTTTACGTACAGTTGACTGTATTGATTTTTCAGTCACAAGGGATAAATATTTTAATGTCAAAAAAATCACCAAAATCTTTTATAATGTAAATTATCATTGAATCATTGTTTTCGTAAAGAAAAATAATTATTAGTTATATTTTGATTATATGAATTGTAAATAAATCAATGGCATTTTTAACTTGGTAGATTGAAATAGTAGCTGCGATTGTTAGTGGCTGTATCTTCAAAGGGATTTGAAGTATTGTAAAATTATTGTACTCCTGAGAGGATATTCCCAAAACCTTCAAAGTAAATTTAATCTCTCCACTCTTTTTAATCGTAGAATATGTGTCATTTTAATGTATTGCTAGAGTTGTCTGAATTGCTAGCAACTGACGGGATGGTCTAAATCTAGCTAAGGTCCATGCATGAAGCAAATGTACCGTAACTCCCCATGGTCTCTAGTATTTTGATCTACCTTCAGTTGTTGGCAATCTATAGTCTTTTTTTAAATTGTATTGTTCACTTTAATAATATCGTTTTAGGACAACATTCTAGTTTTACTTTGACATCTGTGATACACTAGTAGTTTACTGTTTTTCATCAATATGGCCGAAGTGATGATAAATATTAACTCACTCACTGTTACGTACAGCGGTGATCATGATGTCAGACAGGTGGTTGTCTGGTCCAGTTTCTTTAATATACAGACTGCGGCCATACAGCTTGAATTCTTGTGTTCAGTGTACAACATCTATGTAATAGATAATTCGAACTTTATTTCTTGACTAAAATATTACTATACCTTTGTTAAGAGTTAACGCCACACCCTTATATTGTGTATTTTTTACACCTTCTTGATCAAAGCATATGCTATATAAAAGTCATTCTTAAAGAGTTCAGGATTCATTGTTGCAAGTTCCATGATGACATTGGCGTACAAATCATCGACAATTTGTTTCTTTTCTTTCAGTGATCGAGTGTCTGAGAGACCTGCCATGAAGCTGTGGTTGCTCCAGTTCCGGTAGGCCGACACCATCATTTCGGCAAACTCCTCCCTGTCATCAATTCCTTCCTCGTCTTTCTTCTGTTTCCATGAAGAATAGTAAATGTTTTTGTTTAAAATTATTTCGGATAACAAAAGACGCAGTCCTGATGCTATGATCTGGGAAGTCTCTGCTTCGAATGGCTCTCGCATTTGCTGAGTATTCCTAAAAAAACCCGATATATTTGTTTTAATAAATTCTTGTCTTGTGATTTTGCAAGAGACTGTGAATGATTTCCATATGTCTGTCATCAGAGTCACTAACCTTGCTGCAGAAAACCTTACTTGACAAGTCTTTTGATCCATATAAGCAGCAGGCGCACCAACAAAAAGTACCCCACCTTCTTTCAATTCCCTACTCCTCATCAGCAGGAATTTCTCCCAGTCCACGTGGGCTTGTTTCCTCAAAGCTTCCTTTTCTTCCTCAAGGCTGTCGTTACATACGTAGATGGAGTCCTTATAAACTGTGGGCGGTTGAGACAGCCAGTGTACGGACATCATGCACATGATGAAATGCATGGAATCAGAAGGTACACATTGTTTGTAGAAGTCTGTTCCACAAGCAAAAGCATACACGTTGTCCATCGACAAGAGGTAGGATGGCGGCTCGGGAATAATTCCTGTCAAGCGTCGGAAGAGTGAGTTGAAATCATTTCTACCTTGATCTTCATGAATAACCTGAAACTGGGTATCAGGCCCGTGTCGTTCTTTAAGGAATTCTAATAGTCTCCCAAGAAAGACCATGGAACTACCACCGTCTGCTGTGCCATAATCTCCTATGCTGAACACTGAACCTTTTGGAAAAGGAATGGGAAACGGCTAATTTGAAAACTTTGGAGTGTATTGGCTCTATATATCCCGCATGTAGTTTTCCAAGAGTGGCTCCATAGCTTCCAGATCCACTTTCTCCATAAGGAACAAACATGGCTGCTTTTGGCATTGTTGGAGAATATCTTGCAGACGTTGATACATTGACAGTTGAACTGAGTAATCCTGAAGACATGTCTGATGGTTGAACTGAGTGACTCACACTCTTGATTTGGTTCTGTTGTGTTAGTTTTCTGTAAGCTGAAATGAAGAAATGTGAGATAGGACGAGTATCACAATCGCTTCAAGAGTAACCAGTCGCTGCAATGTATTATATTTAGGGACAGAAATAACAGCTGATAAAGATACACTTCAGAAGCTACAATCATACGCCTGTCAGTGTCCTGTCGTTTACTGGCTCGAGCGTCTTGTCTGTCGTTGTGACATGACATGAAATATGTACTTATATTTACAAAATTAAAACATCAATGAAGATCAAGATTAAGATTGGTCTAAAGGAGCAGGGCATGTCGTAAAAGGTCATTGACTGAGGCTAGATGAGTTGGGTTACGCATGTCGCCGTATCTCAGTTGCACAGATCAATGTTTATGGTTATCATTCACAGGTTGCTGTCATACAGCAAAAATATTGTAACTTGCTCCTTTAAACAAGAAACAAGCCATACTTGAACAATCACAGTCATATTTAACTTGGATGGTGTACAAATGTTTAATAGTGTAAAAATGGAGAGGTCTGAATGACAAGCATTCAAACTAAGCAGAAAAACTAACCTGTTCCTCTGCAGGTAAGTGTAGACTATACATCTACGCATATATGTCGAGCAGGTGTCTCGGACTATTTATTTGCGATCATGAAATGTTATGCACTCTCACGTCCAGAACCCTTACATAATGAACACATACTATGTATAGGAATGCTGTAGTATATCAAATCGTTTCGTTGACTGAGATTGCTAACTGGGAGAGGACTGATTGGAGTTAGTAAGTGAGTGAGTGAGTGAGTGAGTAAATGTAATGCACAGTCACGTCCAGAGCCCTTGCACAATGGACACATACTTCTTATTTGTATGGTTCCATACCTACTTTTAAGGTTCACCAATGACTTTGGCATGGATAGATAAAGATTGAAAGATTATGAATGCTTTAGTGTATTATGTCGTTTCGTTGAGTGGTGTGTAACTAAGAGATTGCTAACTGGGAGATGACTAATCTAAACATTGCCAAAGAAGACCATCGTTATGAATATGGCCACGCCCATGTGATATTTCTGATAGTTTGTGGGAAATACATAAAAAACAATTACTTAACTATGGTTTCAATGTTATACAAAGGCAAAGGGCGTTTACAGGTGGTGCTCTCTCTCTCTCTCTCTATATATATATATATATATATAGAGAGAGAGAGAGAGAGAGAGAAAGAGAGAGAGAGAGAGAAACACGTGATTTCTGCAGGTGTAAAGGCAACATGGCGTGTATGTGATGAGATATTAGAGTTTATATGTAACCTGGGAGCGCTGTACAATCAATATTTAGTGTACCCTAGATTGGACACAACGTCGTATACCTCCGCCATTCATCGTATCCGTTGCAGAGGAAAATGTCGCCATTTCTGGTGCAAAGCTGCTTCAAACTCAGGTAGATTTTGAACAGGTGATACAGGTGTTTCTATCTGTCGTCCTATAAAGTCCTAAATGTGCTCCAGGAGGTTCAGACATGGACTTATGGCTACCTCCAAGCTCCCAAACGCCCATCACTTACATGAAAAATAAATCGGCTTTCGTCAGAACAATGTATTCTCAGATTCAGGCTATGCCATGGTAAACACCAAGCCAAACGTACTTTTTGGTTATGATCGCTCGAAGAGGACACCTGTGCTCTTCTAGAGTTACAACCGGCTCTCTTCTCGTAGATGATTGTAGGCAGTGGTGCTTTAGAGCAGTGTGGCAGATGGTTTACGTCGACTGGGCCTCAGTATTGCCCAGTCTTCATGATCGGACGTCACCCTGGGTCGTCCAGAACGTGGGCGATCCTTCACCTCATTGCTTTCCCTGTATGTTCTGACCACACGACTGACCACTGTGTAAGGGACATTGATTTTCCGACCAGTTGCTTAAAAGGAAATACCGGGATTGTGCATACCTATCATTTGTTATCTCCTCCATCTGATAATCCTCTGCGTACTATAGTCGCAGGATCATGTTTGAAGATTGTAACCTACGCAGATTAAATACTGACAGTGGAACGTGCACGAACTGCACGTGTGAAAACCTCATGGTTTTGCTTCTGGAAATGCTGCACAGGGTTTGTGTGGGAGACACTTCCCACCACTTGCAACAATTTCTTAAATGAATATTATTATCGTCATACACGGGCTGAATTTGGTCAACATGTTTGGGGGTTCTTAACCTTTTTCCCAGGGGTTTACTAGGCCGAAACTTAACTACCTCATAGTTAAATAAATAGTGTTCTCGTTTTCACCGCCGTTTCCTTTGGTTAATACATGACTGAATGAACATTCATTGCCAACGTCTATTTATGTAGGCATAACATTTTTCACAATACTTATTGTCATTACTTATTTGGCAAGGTTCATTTGAAGGAATGTTTCTGACATAATAGACATAAACTTTAACTTTACCATTAGTAGCGCTTTGTATCTGATGTCTTGAATCAGCGACACCTGCTGTTCATGAAGCAAGCAGCACATCACACTTACATTCCAGCAGGAATAGTGTGAGTTATATACGGTAGCTTCAGACATTGAGATACTCAATCACTACTTTTAGAAGCTAGCCCCCAAATTTGGTGTAACATATGTAACGTATGCAATATGTTCGATGACACTTCTTCTGTAAAGTAATATTCTAGTACATTTCCCAAAGCGATGGCGACGCTTATCTCCTTCAGTGATCATACGCTTGTTTCAAAGATTAAGTGGTACATGTTTAAGTACCAACTCTAGCACGGTGAAACTGCGAATGGCTCATTAAATCAGTAATGGTTCTTTAGACGATTCACTTCCACAGTAATCCATTTTGTATATTTATATCCGCCCACGCCTGAGATTACGCCGAGTCTTCAACGAAACAAATTTAGATACTAAAGTAAATGTTTGTTGTCCATGGCATAACCTCCGCCATCATAGGCAGCATAAGGACAAACCAGAACCAAGGAAGAGATGGATCATATGAATCCATTCACCTTATGATTTTGGAACAAGAAACGTCGCGTTAATTCACATTACGTCTCTATACGAATATAAAACTGCGACTTTCTTGCTGCTGTAAAGATGGGATGAAATAGATTCTTTTTATGATACGGTGGGGACATGTTTTGGACCAAAACATTTCTTATCAAGTTTAGTCTTCAGTCAAAATGAACAGGGCTCACCTTTTCGCTAACACTTATTATCATGGCTGTTTGAGAGTGATTTATAAATACTTGTTCAGTTATACAATCGACTGCTTTTAGCAAAGATTTTTACGGATGCTGACAAGGATTTTTGCTTATGTTTGCAAATCAGTCCTCCTCCTCCATACTGATGACTGAAATATTTACCGTTACACAATATTTACATGTGAGAGTTATAAATACCCCAAGGTATCTACTACTAATCTACAATCTACTCCTAGTACAGCCCCTTGATCCTTAGGGGCGGTTGGGTAACCTAGTGGTTAAAGCGTTCGCACGTCACGCCGAAGACCCGGGTTTGATGCTCCACACGGGTATAATGCGTTAGGTCCATTTCTAGTGTCCCCGCCATGATACTGCTGCAATATTGCTTAAGTTTGGGTAAAACTATATTCACACACCCATTAACCCTTGATACTCAACTTAGTATGTTGTGCACCAAATGTAAGAACAATGACAGACATGATGACCCTTCCACAAGTGTATATGTTGGCTGGGAAACGTGAGAAGGTTGAGGGTTTGGGGTCAAGGGATTTGGGATCATCTCTGCGTCCGGGCCTTCGCCGCTATGACAGCAGTGGCACTAGGGTTAGGTCCCATACTGCCTACAGTTCCAAACTTCCTACAAAAACATTGCCCTGTAGAATAATGGAACAGCCCGAGTATCAATGAAGAAGGGGTGCTTCGTTTGGAGTAAGGGATAACTAGGGGGATTATATTAATATATATCTGTGCATCTACTTCTGTGTGTAGTATGTTTTAAGTCTTCTCATCCAATAAAGACTACAAGACAAGTGCAATGATATTGTTTTATTTTGTTTGGGAAGCAGTTAGCATGCTTATATTGTAACCTACAAAGCAGGATTAACTTAATCCTATTTGATCAAGTTTGGTAGGCTTGTTTTAACTATGTTGTTACAGGCTTTGTCTGTCTTTGTCAGATTATGTCGAATAACATGGTAAGAATTATATTGTTGAGAAGATCTCATCTTCTCTTTTAATTAAACTCCTAATACATTAGAAGGGGAACCAACTGTATCCATCACACAATGGCAAATGTTCAACGCGTTTAATTAACCACTTCTCAAGTAGGAGGACAGCAAGTTTTCTTGGCTGGGTACCGATATCGCCTCAACGTCAGACGACAGACCACAACACATTGGAAGTGTGTACATTCTGAATGCAAAGGCCGCTGTTCTACAACTGGAGACTTCATGAAATCAATAACACCGCACAACCATGTCCCAGTGGAATCTGAAGATGAGATTCGACTCCTGACACAACGTCATCGACAAACTCGCCGAATGTGGTGCCGAAATCAGGTCCGCAGACCCTTGTTTTGGTGGAGAAATGTTGTTTTTACAGATGAGTCCAGGTTTAACATTTCCCATAGTGATGGACGTCAACGTGCCTATACACGCGTGGGAGAACGTTATGCACAGGCCTGTGTCTTGGAGAGGAACGGCTTTGGTGGTGGTTCCGTGATGATTTGGGGTGGAATAACAGCACGCCAAAGAACTCCTTTGGTGATTGTTCAGGGCAACTTAACTGGTGTGGGATACAGGGATCAGATTCTTCGACCTGTTGCAATTCCTTTTCTGCAACGTCATGGCCTTGGGTTAACATTCCAAAAGGACAATGCCCGCCCTCATACGGCAAGGGTTGCTATGGATTTTGGACTCGTGATGTCATTGTGATTGACTTTTCAATTGAAATTCTCCCAACTTGTTATGGTCTCATGATCCCTCCATTACAGTTTTTATGTACCTTTGACATTGTTATCGTACTTATCAACTGGGATAATGTTTTGACAATGCACAGTTTTTTTATGTGGCTAGTATATAAACAGTGTATTGTAATATCCTTGATTTTACTGTTACAATTTACAAGATTTGTATCTGAGAATTTGGAGGTGACTTACCAGATCAGATGTTTTGGGTGGGTAATTTGGCTGAATTGTCGAATTCGGCGTCACTGTTGCTCTGAATCACCCTGGCGGCATGGATCCCTGCTTAGAATAAGGCAGGTGCAGACTTCGGAATCTATTCCAATCAGAAGGGGAATATTCCAGGGGGACTTCTTTGCTTGTTTGTTTGTCTCTAAATCCTTTGAGCTGTCTGCTCAACAGAGAGGAGGGTTACCATCCCGGACCTTCTCAGCACAGATCCCCAACACCTCTTACTCATCTCCGTTACATGAATGACATGCTCCTTGCCAAAGGAGATACCAATTTGAAACAGCAGGTTCTCCTTGTCGAGTCCTTTTCTAATGATATTGGCATGACATTTGGATCGACAAATGTAATACTCTTCATTTGAAACGTGGCAAGGTAGTTAATGGTTGAATCAGTCAAGTTACTGGGGGAGGAGAGTTATTCTTCTTGTGGAAGAACAGGCCTACACCTATCCGGGAATGCAAGTTCGAGACAAGCTCCAGAATGCCCAGATGCAAGATAAACTTCGGGCCGAGTTTTAATCCCGCTTAAAGAATATCTGGAGCTCAGAGCTAAATGCTCGAGACAAGGTCAAAGCCACCAATACCTTTGCTGTGCCAGTCCTCTCCTATTTCTTTGGAGTAGTTGATTGGACAAAACAAGACATCCAGAATCTTGACCGCCTGAGACCTGTGAAGATCCGGGGTAGAATAGGTCTTCAGCAACCCATACTTGCCGAAAAAAGGCGACTATGCTTGTACTAAGAGGCGACTAACGGGATCGGGTGGTCAGGCTGGCTGACTTGGTTGACACATGTCATCGGTTACCAATTGCGCAGATCAATGCTCATGCTGTTAATCACTGGACTGTCTGGTCCGGACTCGATTATTTACAGACCACCGCCATATAGCTGGAATATGTTGCTAAGTGCGGCGTAAAACTAAACTCACTCAGTCACTTATATACTCAGTCAAAAAAGATCCTTTCTTCAGGGCACTATAAAAGAACAAGAGATGGTAAGATGGTTAAATTGTTATTTTTTCATTGCTGAGATCTGTGTGATGTACTCGATACACTGACAGTGCCATAATCAGTTCCATTAGGCTACACCGCCGTTCCAAAACATGGGTATACAGAATGTCAAGTCACAAGAATAAAAATGCAAAATTTCTCAGTTCAATATCGTGTATGGCCGCCCGCGCATTCACCACTGCCAAACACCGTCTCCTCATCGACTGCCTGATGCTTGTGAACACGTGGTTGGGGATTCTGCGCCATTGCTCTTGCAAGGCAGCGCCAAGTTCCTGCAAATTCTGAGGTTGGTTCCTAAGACCACGAAGCCTTCTCCCAAGTGCATCCCAAACGTGCTCTATTGGATTAAGGTCAGGGGACCTCGATGGCCAGTCCATGACGTTGATTCCAGCGTTTTGAAGGAAATTTCGTGTCAACATCGCGGTATGCGGCCGAGCATTATCATGCTGGAACTGTAGACCTGGGCCATGAGCCGCCATGAAAGGAACGAGTTCAGGGGTGAGCACCTGGTCGCGGTAAGCAGCAGCTGTGAGGTTTCCACGGATGACCAGAAGTCGGGAACGGTTGTTCCCACAGAAAGCACCCACACCATGCAACTTCCGCCCCCGAATCTGTCGACTTCCTGTACACAACATTGGGCATACCGTTCACGACGTCGTCTCCAGACTCTATGCCTGCCGTCCGCGAATCTGAGGGTAAACCTGGATTCATCGCTAAAGACGACTCGATTCCAGTCTCTCTGGGTCCATCGGAGGTGACGTTGGGCCCACAGCAGACGTTGACGTTGATGAAACGGCGTCAATATTGCCCACGATATGGACGTCGAGAATGGAGATTGGCAGCCCGCAACCGATTTCGAATGGTCTGTGAGGACAGTCGACCTCTAAACATCTCAGCCCTGGTTCGTGTAGCCGGCAGAAATCTGTCACGTAGGTGACGTAGGACGATTTGACGGTCTTCTGCTCGTGACGTCACACGTGGACGACCCGACCTTGGGCGATCAGAAGTGGTGCCAGTTTGTTGTAGACGACCTCGCAAGTCATACACAGTACGACGGCTGCATCCCATTGCTCTTGCGACGTCAATAACTGATCTTCCCGCTTGCAACATGCCAACGGCACGTTCACGTTGCACATTTGACAATCGTGGCATTTCAAGTACCGTTAGAACTGTGGTTTAAAAGTGTTTTCAATTCTTGAGGCCAATGCAAACACGTGCATATGAAGAAAACTTCGATGCGAAGATCACGTGATCGACTGCACGTGCAAAACCTGATTTGGCACTAACGTCATTTGCACGACGAATGGATGGGTTTGAGTGGGTTTTGCTAACGTTTTTCTAGAGTCGAAGATAGGGATCCCATTTCGGATACATAGATGTATCATCAGAGAAAAATTATTCATTATTTTTCAAATTACATTTTAATGAAGTTTCTTTTTGACTCAGTATATATACTGAGGGCTTCCTTTTTCGCTGCTCAGGACCAGAGTCTTCACCGCCTGACCAGAAGGATCATGTCTGATAACAGAGCCCACCACCCTCGTTCCTCTCTCAATCGTTTATATATGCCAATCAATTCTGGAGGTCGGGGTTTGATTAATGTAGAGGCTCTTCATGATAGAATTCTTTTGTGTAGTTTTGCACACATTATTTATCGGATGATCCTCTGGTTACGCATGTCAAGACTCATGATGAAAGCAGCAAGGAATTCCACAGCTATCTTAAACGTGCCAAGGTTGTTGGACAAGATCTGAAATTTGAGGTTGATTTGTTGACGGCGATGTACTGCTGGACGGTACAGCGATGTTAACTAGATGAAGTCCTTCCACCAAGCTAAAGTCTGGCCAGAGTCGGTCATTTGGGGAGAAGCTTTTTGAGAAACCACTGCATCGTGTGTACATGCAGTGTTTGGAACAGAATAGCAATCCAACGGACTCCTTTGCCTGGATGTATGTGAAACTGAGGGCTTCCTTTTTGCTGCTCAGGACCAGTCACTCCCCACTCGTAAACGCCAAAGTGTGTTTCTTAAAAAAATATCAACATGAAATGCCGACTGTGTAATAAATTTACAGTGACTGCTAAACACCTTGTCAGTGGATGCCCTTCCTTGGCACCAACTGCATATCTTATACGACGTGATGGCATGGCCCGTTGCTTTTACTATCTTCTTCGCCATAACTGTGGTTTTGACTCCAAGGTCCATCCATGGTACGACCCTGAACATGTTCAGGTAGTCATGGAAAAGTATGCTTTTAAACTTCTGTGGAATAGGCCTATATACAGCCTCAGAAGAATGTCTGCCGACAAACCTGGTCTTGTCCTTTTTGATAAAGCTAATGAATTTATTCATATCATTGAAATTTCTGTCCCTTTTGACAACGATGAAATTGGCAAGATTCAGGAAAAGCATGATAAATATACGGACCTCGCTTTTGAAATGTCTGGCTTGCATCTCAAGTACAGTGTCGTAAGGCTCCCCATTCTTCTCGGTGTCCTTGGTTTGCTAACTCCTGATCTCTTGGCGAGGTTCAGGAGAGTGCCCGGGTTCTCCACCTGGGAGCACGGCTCAACTCTGGGTAACACAGAAGGCTGCAGTGTTGGGGAGTCTACATATTATCCGAAACGTTCTTGGTGGGTTCAACTACGCAGCGTTTCCTGGGAGAAGTCTGTCCGGGCTGCGTGTAGAGGGGGCAAGGGCCCTGAGCTGATGATGAGCCTTACCAGCCTGACTGTGCCAGGATCACCCGAACATTCTCTGCTGCATAATCTGTAAAATATATAGATTTATTTAGCGCCAATATCCAGACGTGTCCTCCTAAAAGGGGCTTTCGTATGAGACTGACATGTGATTCAGTCGATCATTTAGAAACTGCCATCGGTGAACAATCAATAAACAAAGATTTGATGATGGGGTACAATGCATGATGATGTATAAATACAAGTGTCAGGCAGATTAGAGTCTTATTTCGTGTTTGAAGTGCCAGTTGTGTCAAAATGTTTTAACGTTTCTTTCTTTTGTCAGACTATGTGCCGAGCATCCTTGGAGAGTTGGGAACATCAGTGAAAATCACCATCCCAAGGATGTACAAGGAGCCGGATTATTCCGACTATTCCGAAAAGGATAGAGGTTGTCCCGTTCATGAATTTTCTTACTGCGATATGGAGAAGCTCACCCAAGTGTCTTCTGAAATCAATTGTATCAACACAAGTTGATTAAAGTTACCAATTTTACTTTAATCAACAAGTACTGACATATTTAATATAAAAAAGGCCACAAGGGCGAGATTTATTTATACTGGATGATAAATCATTGTTATATCCAACTCTCAACAAAAGATATAAATGCCTTATGTGATGTTGGAATAATGGTTAGATAATCTAGGATGGGTAACTGTTTCTCTGACCCTGAACGTCTATACTGTCAGGCATCACACCGTAAGGAACTGTCCCTGTAGTGGTTCAAGTCATACAGGAGGAACTCCGGCACGACAACTTCAGCAACATCGGCTGTGACGTATTAACCGTGAGTGAGGCAATGTCTTGTTAATGCTTCAGTAACTGATCATTGCCTTCTTGTTATTCAGAGAGAAAGTTATTAATCTGATCAGTTTATTTTTGACTTGAAAACTACATTAACTGTTTGTATTTATGGACTTGTTCGTGCAGCACATGTGTTAAAATGTATTTCATCGTCACTAACGTCGCTTTATTGCAGGGGGGATGATCGCACACGTATACGAGACATTGAGGGAAAGCCACGACGCTTAGTTGAACTTTCCGCTACAACCTGTCACCTGGGACGTACATTCTGCGTCCTTCCAGAGACGACCGTGGAACCATCCTTGTATGGATGTTCTCATCCTGTCTAATCTATGCAGACAAGTATTAAGTGCTCATGAGTACATCACTAGTACTCAAGTAGTGATGGATTGTACACCGAAGTGACGCTACATTTCAGAGGAGAGTTGATCATTTACAATATATGACGTATCAAATCCGTACTTTTAACATTTGAGATATCATTCCAGTTCGGGTACAACGTTACCGTGACATACGTCATACTGACAAGGTACAAAGCACCGCAATCACGTACTTATTTCTCCGTATTTTGCTTCTCTTTAAAAGTTTAAGATTTACATACTTGTTTTACAGCTATATCTGTGATAACTTAGTAGTTTTTACTGTCTCTCCTTGGCACGATTTTAGAATTAACTTTGCGTGTTGTAAATATGTAACTTGTTTTAGTCACGATACGGCCGAAATAACGCCGATGTGACTCGTAACTCACTCTCACACTTCTCAATATTTGTATTGGATATGTCGAACCTGTGGTTTCTTCACTTGTCTACTTTTTGTCATCAGTTGATTGAAACCATGCCTAGACATTGCTCACAACGTCTTATCGAGAACAAACAATTCTCAAAATGCATTCAGTGAAATGGTAATGATTAATTTAGAGAGATATTCTTCATGTTTCGAAGCAAACAAACTTGATGAGCAAGTGTGACTCTTGAGGGTTCTCAGGCCTTCAGTCTTGCTCCACAACGAAGCACACGTGACACGCATGGTCTCACCGTCCAGTGAGTTTGTTCAAAGTTGCTTCTGTTAGTCCAGCAGAAAATGTGTACCAGTGAATATAATATGCCTGTTAATCTTGCGCACAGTGTGTCCTTAGCGCCACTAATCATCATTAGGGTCAATAGTGTGTCCTCTAGAAATGCATTATATAAGATCCTGAAGAATAACGTGTGGTACTGTTGTCCATATAAATGGAAAATAATGTGTGTTGGTGTTGTGTTGAATATTCAGTCAAAGGACATCAGTCTTGGATAATTTTAGGTTTGAAAGCAAGCAGCAACCATTGATGGTGTTGGGATTTTATGACGTCAGATTTCCGCTTCTTGTGTTATTGTTCTCATATCCTTCAGTGAGAGAGACTTTAAATTTATAATCACATCGGTTGGTTGGTGTGTTGTTTCACTTCGCACTCAGCAATATTCCTGCTATATGGCGGAATAAAACTTTCAAGTCTGGATCAAACTATCAAGTGATCAACACCATGAGCATCGATCTACGCAACTGGGATACGATGACACGTTTCTGCCAAGTCAGCGAGCCTGACCACCCGATCCCTGCATTGGTTGTTGAAGAGCAATTATTACCCGGATCTTAACGGGGACTTTAAGAAGTTCAGGATTTATATCAAACATTGAATAAGGCTGGCTAAAATTTTCGGTAATCTGAAATAAGAGACAGTGTTATGGATTATCGATATGGAAGTTGTGTTATTGATAATATCGTATATTAACTTTTGTAATAGAAAAACGTTTTAATTTTCTGACACAATATACAAAGTTAGGACATCATGATCTGCTTCTGAATAATGGCCAGGACCCTGTTTTGTTAATAGTCCATGCATGATAATACATGTCATCACTCCCAAATGATGTGAAATATATTAATTTCCTTCAGACTTTTTGAGCATTTTTGCTCATAGTTACATGTACTTCTTCGATGTTTATCCATAATCGATCGATATTTAGTTAACGGTTATCGATCTCTATGATCTAGATCGATAGCCAGCCCTTTTTGTAATGCTTACATTTGACTTTTTAGCTGCATGGCTTCTTTTCTACGAAAACACTATTACACATTTGATGGGTAGTCTAGAAAACACCTGCATGTCCCTGATAGTGTGCCCCACATAAATATGGACTACATAATTTGACATAACATGCCTGACATGTTTGGCTTATGGCAGTGCGAATAGAACCATTAAGATGAAAAGTATTAAGCATGAATTTGATCAATAAAAATGTTTAATTATATTTCAAATGACACGGAAATGCCAATGAAGTTGGCATTGGTCTCTGTCATATGTTTTTGAATCTCACTAGCTTGTGGAAGTGTCCTCTTCTCCAATGATTGATGTTGGTAGGGCACATTTTACGTTTTGTGTTAAGGATATTCATGTTTTTTTAAAATGATGATTTTAGTTGTTTGTCTTTTTGTTGTGAGCATATAAGCACGTGTAAATAGTTGATTCAGAGAATAAATCATTAATGGTAATGTCATTGTCACGCATTCATTGTCTGCCCTGTTTTGTCATATGTGTCAAAGTCAAATATTTTTATTGTACAAAAAAGCCTCGGGTCCATATACATTGGAGTTGTGGATAATACATGATACATATTTTGTTTTTAGTAGTAATTAGTGCTGTGATGGTGACCATGATAATGAGCTGCTGTTATTTCATTTATCTTGTCAGCACTGTGAAGATTTAGATATAAAACTTTAACTTACCTCTGGGAATATACAAACATTTCTATACCCCCTGTTAAAAACTATATCCCGCCCAAGTGCCTACAACACTAGGGCTCTCCCGCTCATTTCAGCTAAATGCCATAGGCACTCAAAGCAGTGATGATCCAGACATCTGTATATCACTGCACATGTATGCACATAATTATCATTCTGCTTTTCCATACGTTTAAATATAGTAATCATAATTTCTTCACTTAAGTTGGGCGGTTAGTCCATGGGTAGCGTCAGTTGATCCGGTTTCTAATTTTCTCATGGCTTCCCTAAGTCCGGACATGGCTTTGTTATCTTACTATTTCTGTTGTTCTCACACAGACATACAAGCATCCAAGCTTCCGCTGATCTGATGAGTGAGTGAGTGAGTGAATATTTAACGTCACATCGGTAATATCTCAGCCACATCGTGACGAAAAAAGTTTATACCATAATAGGTGAAGACATTTTGAAGATTAAAACCTGTCGACGATGGACAGTAAAAATACTAGAGAATCACAGATATGAATATAAACCTAGCGAGCAAAGCTAAAACATTCCAATTTTGATGAAGGAGTAATAATATAATCCAACCCACCGACCCACACCCTCTCTCTCTCACACACACATGCAAGCACACGTACAGACAAACACGCTCCCTAGCATACATATCGCACTGACCCACAGACCCGATATTTGAACCTTTTAAACAGACATCAGGTGTTTGTCAAGAAAGGCATGCACGTAATAGTGGTGCTCAGTCATGGGTATCACTTCGCCATGTGTTTCTCATGACCTCAGTACATTATGGCGTGGTCGCTATCAACGAACCCAATGTGACAGTTATATTACAGAACCATTGAAATATATGTTAAAGTGGTGTCAATCTTATAACACTTTATTTACCCATTACCAATTATTTACGCGTGTATTAAATGTATGACAAACCTAACCATGGTCATGCGAGATTTCAAGGGTACTGAGATCCATGGCCTTCATTCACAAAATTTATGTTTATGACACATGCTAGAAAACACATGAAAACAATGGCCAGGTTTGCACACCTGTAAAACCCATATAAATACAGATTCGAGTGTTCAAATATTTTAATACCCCTTTAAACGTGTGTAAATCTGACAGCCAGATGATACGTAGATTTCATACGATGGTCATATGGACGCCGGATGAAACGTATCCTTTCTGACGTGAGTAAATTTGGGTAAAACAGCCATTTTGTATGGTGCTTGTTATGCTGTTTCAACTGTCATACAGTTGAAATAACCGAAAGAGATAAGTGTAATAGATCTCATATTTGCATGTGTGTCGCAATAGCTCGCAGGTGTTCACCGTTTCAGTTGATATTGTATTGTCGTCAAGTATGGCTTTCAATACCAACGACTTGCGCCCAAAGAGGAAATGTATCACAAGCTATGAATAGTTTTCCGGGAAACTCCTCTTAAAGCGAAAGTCGTCAGTCTTTTTACGCACTTGTGTATCATCTACAGTGTTCTGCCCATTACTGCTGTTGGAAGGAAGGTAAGAGAGCACAAATGTTAAATTATTTATATTAACAATATTTATCATTCCTCAGGTAGCAAGCCGCTATTGTCTATGATTCAAATAACAATGGTGCAGCATCGAGATGGCAGACCCTTTCAAGTTATAAATTTTACAGAAGATATTCATCGCATTATGACGGGAAAATGGAGTTTTTGCTGAATTTAGCTGCACTACTTCCGTTCTTGAAGTAAATATTCTGTTGAACAATAATCTGCATCGTAATCTATGCATTTAGTATTTGGAATGCCTAATACTGTGCCGTGGGGTAGCCTAATGGTTAAAGCGTCCACTCGTCATGCAGGGTTCGATTCCCCACATGTGGGGTAATATGGCATTATCCACTCACTCATTTACGCAACATATAATGGTTACATTTATTTGATTTTTATGATTGCATAAACCATTTTGAGTACAAAAATGGTTCGCTTTGTTACTAACTTCAAAGCAATCATGAGCATACACTTGTAGATACCACAGAACACTTGTAGATACCACAGAACACTCCAAAACTGACAAGTCTAACAGGGAAATTTTTGGATGTCAACGTCTTCATTATCGGTAACATGATAATCAGTGTGAATTACTTAGCCTTCCTTTTGTCCAATTACGGCAATCACTGTCTGTGCTAATCAGACTGGAACTGATAAGGTGCCCCTATTAGTGATAGGGAAATCATTAGATAAACAAATGCTTAGGCGGAGGAATTAGGACTGGATCATCTTTTTTTCTACCCTCATAGACAGACCTATGTCTCGCATACATCGATAAGTCGAATTTATTACTTGGTCCCCAGAGATTCGACTCATCGGAATTTGACTGTAGTTATTATTACATAACAGCTCTCGTTTACTCCTGGGTTCCCTACAAAAAATCACCCTATCTTCCATTGACCTGAGCGCAGTTGCTTGTGCCACTGTCATTGTCCAAAACATTATCCTCTCGATTGCCCAATAACCTCTATTTTCACAGCAGAAGCTAACGCCATATTAACAGCTCTTAAATATATTAATAAACACCGTAAATACAAACAATACATCATCTTTTTCTATTCTCTTTCGTGTCTTCAGGCTATTAAAAATCTTTCTTGTAAACATCCACTTGCTACTGGCCAATGCGACATCGTCTTTTCTTGGTTACCCAGCCACTTTGGCATTTGTGGGAATGCAGTGGCTGAACTTGCTGCCAAGGCAGCACTCAGTAAATCTGTGACACCACTTCTTATTCCATACTCTGTTTACAAAGCTAGCATCAGTGCAGAAGCAGTGGGACACCCATGTAGGTGGTAACAAATTAATATGAAATAAAACCCAATATTGGTTACACCTACTTGGGTTGTCAGTCCAGGTCATCAAGCGACGATGTCGTATTGGCCATACAAGGTATACTCATGATCTGTTAAAAGGTGAAGTATTTGCATCCTTTGTGATGAAAGAATCGCAGTGAAGCATGTCTTGCTTGACTGTGTTGAATATTCCATCAAAAAGGGATGACATTTTCAAATCACGAACTATGAAGGATCTTTTTAATAATATGACCGGTGAAGATCCGGGGTAGAATAGGTCTTCAGCAACCCATGCTTGCCACAAAAGGTGACTATGCTTGCCGTAAGAGGCGACTAACGGGATCGGGTGGTCAGGCTCGCTGACTCGGTAGACACATGTCATCAGTTCCCAATTGCGCAGATCGATGCTCATGCTGTTAATCACTGAATTTTCTCGCCCAGACTCGATTATTTACAGACCGCCGCCATAAAGCTGGAATATTGCTGAGTGCGGTGTCAAACTTAACTCACTCACTCACTTTTTAATAATATAAGTTTTCATTAAATTATTGCATTTTAAAGAATTAGATCTGTTAACAGATTCGTAAATAGATAAATATTTCAAGATTGGAAGTGTAAATTAACAACTCAGATTGTTAGTGGCTGTACCTTCAAGGGGTGTTAAGGTGCTGTAAACTTATTGTCTTCCTGAGAGGGTACGTCAGTCCCAAAACTCTGTAAAGTAAATTTCCAACTTACCAGGATTTTAAGCCTAGATTTTTTATGATTTTAATTATGGCTAAATTTTGACTACAATTGCCGGCTGCTGAAGGGATGATGTAAATCCAACTAGGGTCCATGTAGGTAGCAAAGGTACTGTAAGTCCCCGTGGTCCTTAGTATGGTGATTAACCTTCAGTTGCTGGTGATCTATAGCACGTTCATATATTGTGTTGTTGTCTCTCCCGATATATTTTGATGATAGCATACTAGTTTTAAATTACGAGCTGTGGTATTTTAGTAGTCTTACTGTCCTTTGATGACAGGTTTTTACGTTGTACACAGTTATTGATTTGAATATTGATATCAACTGTTCTCGTCACGATATGGCTGCAGCATTGCCGATGTGACGTTAAATTTTAACTCACTCACTCACCCACTCCATTGACCTGACGAAGCAGTAATAATATTTATAATCCGAAACATTATATTCCTCATAATAAAGAAGTTGACATGCAGTTCTTCCCTGTTAACAGATGAAATGCACTAGATTGACAAGCATTAAAATGTAATATTAACTGCGATTAAAAAACAATCAGATGATTTGTTTTAATAATTAAAGAGCTGCAAATTGTTGGTAATTTCTTGAGTTATGGCCCACCTCTGTGTCTCAACTGTAGTTGTATATTTTCTCGCCCATGTCCCAGCCAATACATCGTTTTTGCTATTAGTACTGCTGTCGTTTCAACTGCTATACTGTTGAAGGATCTGACAGATTAACATAGTTGATATATATTGGCGCGAGTGCTGCAAGCATCTATTCACCCATGCAGGTCAGTCCTTTCATGACCCACTTGTGGCCCTGTAGAAATATTTGACTCACACATTGTTGTATTTCATAAACGACTTAAATCTCTATGATACACTACAAGTACAATTATGATGATGAAAATATATTGTCTCCTGTAATGACTTTGAAATTTGTCTTTCATACACTTTATAGGTAACTTCGATTCAAAACATTATTTTAAAGATTAACCAGTTACATTAATCACTAACATAAATTTACTCAATAGTTCGTAAGTGACGGCTGTATATCTGTTTTGTTAGTTTGGTAAATAAAAGCAACTACTGCTAAACAATAATGGTGGAATTAACATCTTCATTGGTTTTATCCTAAATATATAGTTTAAGATTTATTCAAGATATCAAAGAGATAGAGATAATGTTTATTTGAGTCACACTTTCTGTACATTGTCATTTAATGCAAGATTTTTGGAGGAGTTTGAAAGTACAAAAACCACCCGTTTGGTTATGAGAGACTATTTAAACCAACGAAAACATTGTAAACCTACAGTATGTACACACATATAACCGTATACATTTGAAGTTAACACGTACAGGTATGCATACATACATAACATACATGCAACAAACATGCATACATACAAAAACATATGCAAAACAGCCACACAACCGCACATAATACACGCATGCATGCATGCATGCATACATACATACATACATACATACATACATACATACATACATACATACATACATACATACATACATACATACATACATACATACATACATACATACATACATACACACATACATACATACATACACACATACACAAAAATATACATGTATTATAATCATACATTGTATACCCACATACATACAGATACCCTGCACACAATACCATTGAACACAATACAAACAATACAATGAAATACAATACAGTTACGTACATTCGTACAGTTGTTACAATGCACAACATTCATACACCACGTGATGCATTCATCTAGTGTTAATGAATGAAAGGGTATAACTTAAGATACAAGTAGTGTATAGTGAGTGAGTGAGTTAAGATTTAAAGTCACATCGGCAATATTTCAGCCATATCGTGACTAAAACTAGTTCTAAATTTGTAATACAGACATATAATATATAAAACCCTGTCAACGAAGGACAGTAAAAATACTAGATAATCACAGTTATCAATATAAAACTAGCGAACAAAGTTAAAACATTCCAATTAAAGAAGACAATACAATGTAAAAATGGGCTATAGATCGCCAACAACTGAAGGTAGATCACCATACTAGGGACCATGGGGACTTACAGTGCCTTTGCTACCTGCATGGACCCTAGCTGGATTTACACCATCCCTTCAGCCATTGGCGACAGAAGAGAAATCTAGCCATAAATTAAAAACACACTTATTCTACGATTAAAAAAACAGGTACACTTAGATTGCCTAAATGTTTTGGGACTTACATACCCTCTCAGGAGGACAATAATTTTACAATACTTCAACCCCCCTTTGAGGATACAGCCACTAACAATCTCAGTTGCTAATCTAAACTACCAATAATAAAATATATATATATTTACAAATCACTCAACAAATCTAATTTTTTTAAAAATGCAATAATTAAATGAGAACTGACATTATTAAAAAGATCCTTCAGAGTTTTGGATTTGAAATAGATATCCCTTGTGATGGAATATTCAATGCAGTCAAGCAAGACATGCTTGACTGTGATTCTTTCATCACAAGGGATGCAAAACGGAGGATCTTCGCCTTTAAGCAAATATTCATGGGTATATCTAGTATATAGCCAATGCGACATCGCCGCATAATGACCTCTTCAAATCTGGACTGACAACCCAAGTAGGTATAACCAATGTAGGGTTTTATTGCATGTAATTTATTAATACCTACTTGGGTGTCCCACTTCTTCTGCATTAGATCGCGGATGTATGCTCTAATGCTGGCTTTGTAATCAGAGTAAGGAATAAGAAGTGGTGTCACAGATTTGATGAGTGCTGCCTTAGCAGCAATATCAGCCATCGTGTTCCCAGAAATGCCAACGTGGCTGGGTAACCAACAAAAGACGATGTCGCATTGGCCAGTAGCAAGTTCATTGTACAATTCAATAATTTCTAATAAAAGTGGATGTTTGCAAGAAAGATTTTTAATAGCCTGAAGACACGAAAGAGAATCGGAAAAGATGATATATTGTTTATATTTACGATGTTTATTAATATATTTAAGAACTGTTAAGATGGCGTTTGCTTCTGCTGTGAAAATAGAGCTGTTATTTGGAAGTCGAGAAGATATTGTTTTGGATCCAATGACAGTGGCACATGCCACCGCGCCACCATCCTTGGACCCATCTGTAAATAAGGATTTATATGTATTATATTTATTTCTTAATTGACTAAATTCTTGTTTATACTGTAATTCATTTGTTTCTGATTTTTTAAATGTAGTTAATGTTAGGTCAACTTCAGGCCTAACCAATTGCCAAGGCGGAGAAGAAAGAAAACGGGAAGGAGCTATATGTTCTAGCTCAATGCCAGCAGCAGAAAGGAAAGGTTTCAATCTTATTCCAAGAGGCGGAACAAGAGAAGGCTTCTTGTTATACAGATCTTCATATAGTGGATTAAAGACACAGTTATATGCAGGGTTTGACTCATGGGAATAAAGTTTTGTAATATACTGTAAAGTTAATTTTATACGGCGTTGTGTAAGAGAAGGCTCATCTGCTTCAACATATAGACTATCAATAGGAGAGGTTCTAAAGGACCCAAGACAAAGTCTACGATGGAGCCATAATCAAGTTTCGAGCGGACCAATGATCGATACAGGTGGAGGAGGGTAGCTTGATCCCCTCCCCACTTTGAGTTGGAAATAACTTTCAACAAAACGAGTGCCTTCAGGCATTTGGCTTTAAGTGATTTAATATGTGGCAAAAAAGTTAAATGGGAGTCGAAAATTAGACCCAAGAATTTGGCCTCCTTAACAACTTTGATGGGAGTGCCATTTAAAGATAGTTCTGGATCTTTATGCGGTTTATATTTTCTACAAAAGTGTAGACAATTAGTTTTGGATTTGGAAAATTTAAAACCGTTTTCAAGACACCATTTATTTATTTTATTTAAACACAACTGCAATTGCCGTTCAATAGTATGCATATTTTTACCACGACAAGAAATGTTAAAATCATCCACAAAAAGTGATCCATCAATTGAATCGTTTAAAACCTTGGATAAACTGTTAATCTTGATACTAAATAAAGTGACGGACAAAATACTGCCTTGTGGGACACCCTGATCCTGATTGTTATGGTCAGACAGGGTTGAACCCACTCGGACTTGAAATTGCCTGTCATTGAAAAAGTTGGATATAAATTGAGGCAAACGGCCTCGTAATCCAAAGTCATGTAAATCTTTTAAAATCCCATGTTTCCATGTTGTGTCGTATGCTTTTTCTAAATCGAAAAAGATCGACACTGCATGTTGTTTTTTAATTATGGCATTTTTCACAAAAGACTCTAAACGAACTAAATGATCGATGGTACTACGGTTTTTACGGAAACCACATTGTATATTAGTTATAAGGTTATTGGTTTCCAAGTACCAAACAAGTCGATTGTTGATCATACGTTCCATGGTTTTGCAAACGCAGCTAGTTAGTGAAATTGGTCTATAATTAGAGGGATCAGTATGATCACGTCCAGGTTTAGGTATGGTAACAATAATAGCGTCCCGCCACGACGAAGGAAAATTTCCAGACGTCCAAATGTCATCAAAAACATGTAAGAGCGTCTCTAAACATGATTCAGGCAAGTGCTTCAGGAGTTGATAATGTATGTTATCAGCCCCTGAAGCAGTATCGTGAGCCTGGTCAAGAGCAGTATGTAGCTCATGTATCGAAAATGTTTCATTGTAGTCTTCCCCATTATCTGAATTGAAATTAAGAGATTTCTTTTCTAGCCGTTTTTGATATTTTTGGAATTCAGGTACATAATTAGATGAGGAAGAATGTTTGGCCAACGTCTCACCAAGTTTATTTGCAAATCTGATGTATCAGTCAATAACTGATTCCCATCTTTGAGATGGTGAATGCTAGATTTAGAGCCCTTACCCTTTATTTTCTGAATCATATTCCACACCTTTGATATCGGTGTGCGCGAATTGATTTTTGAGACATAGTTTCGCCAAGAGTGGCGTTAATTTTGCTTGAAAGTACGTCGTGCTTTAGCATTTAAAATTCTAAATTTGTCTAAATTGTGGACCATAGGATGGCGACGGAAATAATGCTCAGCTTTCTTCCTTGCCTTCCTTGCCTTTTGTATCTTCGTTGGTAAACCATGGTTTTCGTACGTGTGGAATTGCAGAGGACTTTGGGATACACTCGTCAGCTATGTTATTTAGTTCATCTGAAAAACATTGTATGGCATCAGGAATATCAGTAAAAAGTTCAGACTTGAGTCTGTCAGCACAGAAAAATTCGTATAAAGGCCAGTTAGCCTTTTTAAAATTCCATCTCGATGATGGAGGAACGTCAGATGGATTCACAGGTGTTAGTATCGTTGGGAAATGGTCACTTCCACAAAGGTCGTCGTGGACTGACCATTCGAATTCACTCAATAGGTTGGAGTCAGTAATAGATAAATCAAGAGCTGAATATGTTCCTGTGCCAGGATGTAAATACGTAGTTGAACCGTCATTGTAAATGCATAAATCATTATTTGAAATGAAATCCTCCAGTAATTTACCTTTGGTGTTTGTATTAGTACTGCCCCAGAGTGGATTGTGCCCATTTAAATCGCCCATGATTATACAAGGTTTAGGGAGTTCATCATACAGAGCCTGAAGATCAACCTGCTGAACAGATGATGAAGGCGAAATGTACAGAGAGCACAGAGTAACTGCAACATGCAAAGTGAGTCTTACTGCAACGGCCTGGAGACTGGTTTTAAGTACAACCGGGCTGTGGATTACATCATTCCGAGCAATGATTGAAGATCCTCCAGTGGCTCTATCGCCCAGAGGAGAAAAACAATGATATGCATTATACTGACGTAAGTCAAAATGATCAGTCTGCTTTAGATATGTCTCTTGTAAGCAGAATACTGACGGTTTAAAATCTTGGACTAAAAGATGTAAATCATTCAAATTCGTCCTGAGTCCTCTACAGTTCCACTGTATTAGAGGTGAAGAAACTATCTCTTCGGGGGATTAACGGGATATCGACCCCTTACTTTCCTCGAAGGTGACAAGCTATGTGTCCTACCATGGTTCTGGTCGGACACATCCATGTCCTCGAGTGATCCAAACTTGTTAAATAGTTGGACCGGATTATTAGCCCCTTTCGGGGTTCTACCACTTTGATTCTTTTTAATTGTTTCAGCTCTAGATCTGGATTTGATTTTTTCAATTTGTTTCTCATTGTTGTCTGATTTTGGAGATGATGTTTTTTGTGTGAGATGAGGACGAATCCTTATCGCTGGATGTCGTGGACTGATTTGATGTTTGTGAACTGGATGTTTGTGTAGGTTTTGCATGTACTGCGGCAGATATCAAAGTTGGAGCAGAGGATTTTGCCCAAGTGTATTCTGTCTGGCAAGCAACCGATTTACATGGAATAGATTTGGGAGTTGAAGTTGAAGCAGAAGTAGAAGTAGAAGTAGAAGCAGTTGCGGCGGCATAAGACGGGCCCGGAGTTTCCTGAGCCATGACATATTTCTTAGCCTCGAAAAAGGTGATGTTTCGGTCATGTTTGACTCGTGAAATTTTTGACTGGAGTTTCCATGTCGGGCAGTCTCTGGAAGACGAGGGATGACTTCCAGAACAGTTTACACAAGCAGACGGGTTATTGCAGAGGGTACTGTCTTCACATTTGCCTCCACATCGGTGGCAGGCAGCTGGATTATGGCAGGATTTGGAGCCATGGCCATACTTTTGGCAATTGTAACACCTCAGGGGATTCGGAATGTAGGCATCGACCCTTAGGTGACAATAACCAGCTTTAAGTGAGTTAGGGCGTGACGGAAGACAGAAAGTAAACAAGTATGTGTTGCTTTTCAGAATTTCATTTTCTCTTTTATACGTAAACCGTTGTACAGCAGTGACTCCTTGAGAGTGCAACTCTGAAACAATGTCTGCTTCAGTCATGTCAGATAAGCAACGTCCTACATCACGGACGATGCCTTTGCTATTGTTGAGTGTCCTGTGAGATGAAACCTTTACAGGAACATTGGCCAGAGAGGTAGTTGAAAGCAGAATTTGTGATTGTATTTGTTTCTTGCATTCAATAAGAAGAGATCCAGATCGTAATTTTTTAACTTCTTTGACTTCGCCAGCCAAACCTTCTATGCCTTTCGCAATAGCAAAAGGATTCAATTTCAGGGAACCATTATTTGGATCAGACATTACAAGAAAGCGAGACCAATTTGCAGGATTTGTGAGAGCTGTAGCAGCCTCGTCCTCCGACGAGAATGAATCATCTGATTCATGCGAACGTTTTTTTAAGTGGTGGTGCCATGATTGTATTGAATATGATTCACTCTCCTAGCTCCCCACCCACCATGGAGTATCAACGAGGACGATGCCGTATGTCTGTGGATCTCCTACAGACGGCACCAAGGATACTAGGAGAGTATACTCAAGCAGGAAAATACCTTGAAAAGATAGATCCTACCAGATTGGCCCATGAGCCACCGCCTTCTGGCATAGGACTCTAGGCAAATTACAAAAGTAATAACTTGTGCTTTTAGCAAATAGGAAATTGCCAAGACCAAACAATAAAATTTCGAAAAGTCAAAAGTGTGCAAAAATATTTACCATGCACAGGGCTTGGCGTGACCAGCCGATTGATAGAACCGGGCCAGTTCTACCACCCGTCTAGGTGAAGTCAGGGCCGAAGTGGTGTGTTGGGCAAAGGAACACTGTTCCTGGAACCAGTGCCCTCAACCACCAGACTACCTTCCTCCACCGACACAGGGGCGCAACCCACGGCAAACGGGTTGGTGGACCAAATATCCCCCCGGGTCCACAACGGGGGGTTGAAGGGCGCTTAGCGTGACCCAGCACCCACCACGAGGAGGTGGCCCTTCATGGGTGCCACAAGTAGTGTATAATATTTAAGATAATGATTGAAGCCGCTTATACATATTTGTAACTGTATCACTGAGGTGATGGACTATGTCTGATGTGTTTAATAGATGTGTAAATTTAGTAACTGAGGAGGCGTTATTGAAGGATGGATATACATCAGATTGTTGCATTGTTTGGAACAGGTCGTATCGCAGGTCGTTGTACATATCACAGTCTACAAGAAAATGGATTTCATTTTCTATTTTATCCGAGCAGAAGGGACACACCCTAGCGTTGAGAGGTATTGCGGGTCGACTGTACCTGAGTTTTTTGAATGTTTAATTGCAGGCTGACACAACGAAGAAGTGCGAACATCTTTCTTGAAGATCGGGGAATGGGTCTAGTCAAGACATAAGCTTCACGCTTCAAATCTTTCTTGGTTAGGCGGTATGTTCGAAGTTTATTTCCGTTTGGGCTGCCATGGTCATTCCAGAGTTCATAAAACCAACTGTATTCGTCAATGATATGAAGCTCTTGTCGAAGTTGTGTCATGTCTACTGTAGATTTGCTAATTTGCTATCAAATCAACGCTAGGATTTTTAACCAAAATGGGAGTTAAGAAATATATGTGGATCGAATTATGAGTAAATGGTCAGAGAAAGCACTCAATTGGAAACATTGGAGAGGTTACATTAACAAACACACGTGTGTGTATTTGAATCTCTCACTGTGTATTGTCCTATCTCTCTCAATGCAACACATCTCAAACCGTCAGTTGTCATACTTGGTAGTCACGATTATTACGTGAGTCATAAGCTATAAATAGTTTTCCGGGAAAGTCCTATTAAAGCGAAAATCGACAGTCTTTACAGGTAGTTTGATATCATCAGCAGTGTCGTACGGATCAATGGCTTTGGAAGGACGCTGACCGTGAGGAAATATTTCATTGTGTACAATATATCTTATTCCTCAATAGATGAGATCGCTCCTCATAATTGATCCATGTACAAAGAGTGTAGCATTGAGATGGCAGGTGCTTTCTATTTTAAAATTTTACTGAAAATAATCATCGAATGATAATCGCCAAAATGAAAGTATAAAGTTTAGATTGAAATCAGCTGCACTAGTTCCGTTCTCGAAGTGTTTAAATGAATTGTAAATATTGCAAATTTCATTCCTTGAAAGTACATATTCTGTTGCAACAGTAATCTGTCCTCAGTATTCAACGATTCCTATTGTAGATTATACAGAACAGGGCAGTGGGGCAACCTAATGGTTTAAACAACCGCTCGTCACGCTGAAGACCAGGGTTCGATTCCCCACATGTGTCATATGTGCAGTCTGTTTCTGGTGTTCCCCGCCGTGATATTACAGGAATGTTGCTGAGGGAGGCGTAAAACCATACTCAATCACTAAACAGAATAAATGCCAATCTTGGCAAAATTATGTATCCAAAATAAATTCTCGAACGCCCATGTCCAAGGTATGGAACATGGTACAGAAAATGTAAGGTAAAGGTACTAAATCTAGTGTCCATCATCTTAAACATGGAGATCAATTACTTACCAATAAATCAGATATTGCGAATAAACTTGGTGAAACTTTCGTTAAACAAGATTATAATGAAACATTTTCTATTCATGAGCTCCATACTGCTTTTGTGCAAGCTCATCATACTGCTACAGGTGCTGATAACAAACATTATCAACTCCTGAAGCACTTACCAGAATCATGTTTAGAGACGTTCTTACACATTTTTGATGATATTTGGACGGGTGGGAAATTTATTTCCTCGTGGCGTGACGCTATAGTAGTACCAATACCTAAACCTGGTCGTGATCATACGGATCCGTCCAATTATCGATCGATTTCACTAGCTAGCTGTGTTTGCAAAACCATGGAACGCATGATAAATAATCGCCTTAATCGGTACTTGGAAACAAATAACCTTATAACAGATATACAATGTGGTTTCCGTAAAAACAGAAGTACTGTCGATCACCTAGTGCGTTTGGAATCATTTGTTAAAAACGCTATAATTGATAAACAACACCCTATGTCTATCTTTTTGGATCTTGAAAAAGCATATGACACTACGTGGAAATGTGGCGTTTTAAAAGATTTACATGGCTTCGGGTTGCAAGGCCGTCTGCCTCACTTTATAGCTAACTTCTTAAATGACAGACAATTTCAAGTCCGCGTGGGTTCTACCCTGTCTGATCATTACAATCAGGATAAGGGTGTCCCACAAGGCAGTATTTTGTCTGTGACTTTATTTAGTATCAAGATCAACAGTTTATCCAAGGTTTTAAATGATTCAATCGATGGATCAGTTTTTGTGGATGACTTCAATATTTCTTGTCGTGGTAAAAATATGCATACTATTGAACGGCAACTACAGTTGTTTATAAACAAAATAAATAAATGGTGTCTTGGAAATGGCTTCAAATTTTCTAAATCAAAAACTTATTGTATACATATCTGCCGTAAATACAAACCGCATAAAGACCCTGAACTATCTCTAAATGGCACAGCCATCAAAGTTGTGAAGGAGGCCAAGTTCTTGGGTATTATTTTTGACTCACTCTTAACGTTTCTATTAAATCTCTTAAAACTAAATACCTGAAGGCACTTGACTTGTTTCCAATTCTAAGTGGGGAGGGGATCAAGCTACCCTCCTACATCTATATCGATCAATGGTACTTTTCAAACTTGATTATGGTTTCATCGTTTATGGTGGAGCCTGCAAAAGCAACCTAAGACTGTAAGATTCTGTCCACCACCAAGGTCTAAGACTTTGTCTTGGGTCCTTTAGAACTTCTCCTGTTGACAGTCTCTACGTCGAGGCCGATGAGCCATCTCTCACACAACGCCGTATAAAATTATCCTTCCATAATGTAACAAAACTATATTCTAATGAGTCAAATCCTGCATTTAACGGTTTTTAATCCTCTGTATGAGGATCTATACAATAAAATGTATTCTCTTGTTCCGCCTCTGGGACTAAGAGTCAAACCTTGCCTTTCTGCTGCTGGCATTGAGCAAGAAAATATCTCTCCTTCCCGTTTTCTTTCTTCCCCTCCTTGGCAATTGGTTTATCAGTTTTTTGTCTGTCCAGATTTGAAGAGATCATCATACAACGATGTCGTATTGGCCACACAAGATATAATCATGAGTACCTATTGAAACGCGAGGATGCTCCGTTTTGTATCCCTTGTGATGAAAGAATCACGATCATGCATGTCCTCCTTGACTGTGTTGAATATTCCATCACAAGGGATATCTACATCAAATCACGAACTATGAAGGATCTTTTTAATAATATAGGTTCTCATTTAATTATTGCATTTTTAAAAGAATTAGATTTGTTAACTGATTTGTAAATAGATAAATATTTTATGATTGGAAGTTTAAATTAATAACTCAGATTATTAGTGGCTCTAAGGGGGGTTGAAGTATTGTAAAATTATTGTCCTCCTGAGATGGTACTTAAGTCTCAAAATTGTCAAAGTCAGTTCAAACTTACCAGGATTTTTAAACGTAGCATTCTTGTTATTTTAATTTTGGCTACCATTTCTTACAATCGCCAGCAGCTGAAGGGATGGTGTAAACCCAGTAGGGTCCATGCAGGTAGTAAAGGTACTGTAAGTCCCCATGGTCCCTAGTATGGTGATCTACCTTCACTTGTTGGCGATCTCAAGCCCGTTTTTATATTGTCTTGTCATTTACAGTTCAAGTATTTTAGATTTAATTATAGTTTTAAATGTATTTCTGTGATAGTCTAGCTGTTTTACTGTCCTTTGCAGACAGGTAAGTGTATTTGCTAACTTTCTTTTTATTCATTTATATATGTACAACTTTCTTAGTCACGATATGACTGAAATACTGCCGATGAAACTTTAAATTTTAACTCAGTCACTAACTCAATCACTCACTCACTCATTTATGCCTCATCTTACAGCTACCTTTAGTTGAGTTTTATGATTGCATAAACCATTTTAGTGCAGGAAAAAGGCTTCGGTTGTTACTGACTTCTTAGAAATCATTAACTCTTACAACACGCCTGTCAATTCAATTCAGCATAACTCTTGCGAGAAATACCTGGAAAAACAAAATCAATAAACGTCGTCTACACTTTTACCAACTGGGACTGCTGATCATTTCATACACCACTCGTGCGTCAGCGTTGTTCCAGCTGTCGGCATTTTCTCTGTTAGTGATAATACCAAGTAGGGTGGTGGAGCAGCCTTGTGGTTGGAGTCCCAACATGGGTACAATTGGTGAAGCCTATTTGTGGAGTCCCCCGCATTGATATTGCTGGAATATTGCCAAAAGCGGCGTCAAACTCATCTCACTCTCTCACTCACTCACTAAGTAATGTGACGGGTAATAGCGAGACACAATCTGGGGTGACATTCGTGACCTACAATTGTATTCGGGTCTTGTCCTTCTCATGGCAATTTTTGCGACTGGTTTCCGTTTACGAAGTTTTTGAAAGGCATTTAGAAGTTGGACGAAGATGACGGCACGTTTTTATGGTTAGAATACCCTATAAGATAGGATTAATGTACAAAGATAACAATATATATGTATTGGCTTAGGCATTACAATATATTGTAATCGTTGTACAATAACCCTCTCTTAATGATTGTGGGGGTTAAAGTACTGTAAGATTATTGTCCTCCTGACAAGTCCCAAAACATTCGAAGTCAATTAAAACGTTCCACTTTTTTAATCGTAGAATACCTGTTCTTTTAATGCATGGCTAGATTTGCTAAATTGCTAACGACTGAAGGGGTGGTGTAAATCCAGCTTGGATCCATGCAGGAAGCAAATGTACTGTAAGTCCCCATAGTCCCTAAAGTACTGTCGGAAATAGAAAAAAAACTGTATTTTCTCATTTATCTCAACAATATATGTAGTTGATATGTGCAAGTGTGAAATATTTGTTAAACTAAGTTCGGCCTAACTACATTCTCAGTGGTAGGGACATAGGAAACGTAGAAAAAGGACTTTTGTACTGAGGAGAGATTAGTGCAGAAATGAGCAATGCGGTTTTTTCAAAGTCCAAAACGATTTATTTGGAACAGACCATGGTTCTATGCAAATTAGTGAGCGACGATATTGTATTACAAAGGACACTTTTGAAATGCCCAATTTGAAATTAGACGTAGCTTCATTTATAAACGATAGCTGGCGTCAAAAATAATAACTTTCATGCTGAAACTATTAAGGATGTAGCTTCAATGGAGTCTCACTGTCACTATAAAAAGAAACAGATATGATGGTTCGTCTCAAAAGCAAAAGCTGGAGGGGTGTCGCCGACGATCGTTGGGGTCGGGCTAGGGGATACAGTTATCAGCTAAGATAAGATAATCCTTTAGGGCAATTATAATGGGGAAGTACACGGCATGCCATGACAAATTACAAATTATATCTAGTCCTGTCGATCTTCGTGATTGGGTGGTCATGTCACCTATATATTTTGAGACATTTAAAACGATGCGTTTCTATGGTTATCAGGTATCACACTATTTTATATATCTCAACATAAAGAAAAGACACGTAAGATGTTAATCAATAAGTGAGACATCGTCAGCAAACATGAAAATGCACACAAATCTTTGAGATGCCCCCTTGTGCCTGTAGGCAGCACATGAATCTGAATAGCGGTGCAGTCCATTTTACCATTAAGGGGCCGAGTGTATGTAAAGCGATAAACTGCTGTGAAGCGTGTCAGTCTACTCTCGCTCTTGTGGAACGGGTTCTATTTGCTATTTTGCGGTTGACGATTTTCATACACAACCCAGTACAACACTCGAATATTTTTTGTGTTTAACGATAAAAAAAGTACCAAAAGGTTACTTTCTGTCCTAGCCTAGGTTCTGTGTGTATGAATGTTTTATGGATAATACGTTTGTGCTGTCCTCGAGGGGAATGAAATAACGTTATGTAAATTCAAAACGGGGTACTAATAAAAAACAACAACAAAACTTAGTAATTGTATTGCTCAGTGGTAGTTTATTTGCTTTTTGCTACATATAAGTCTCTTGAATCTGCTACTCGTCACCAATATCACTGTCATCAGTATCGACGCCAAGTTCGATGACAAGTTTTTCGATTTCATCCTCTAGGGCAATTTCTCGATGCCAGTAACGATCCTCAATTTCCATCATATGTCTGCAACAGTCTGACCATTAATTCTGGCCAATAGATGACAATTGTTCTTCGCAAGCCCTCTGTGCAGAAGCCATTTTGAAATCTAAATTCTGGGACCCAATCCAATTTTTCAAATTCGCCCAAATTTATTCTATGGCATTGAAATCGGCGTGATAAGGGGGTAATCGGAGAACAATATGCCCATGGGTTTTCAGAATTTCATCGACATGATATACGGGACCGCGCGGACGTGATTTCACAAGTGCCAGCAATTCAGCCTTCAACATTGAATGTGTAAAAATATATCATGCCTTGTAGCCACGATTTGATTTCATCTTTCCGATTGGCAGTTGTTGCAGCTTTGTCTATTTGTTTGCTATGATAAAGGGCATTGTCCATTATAACTACTGAGTTTTGGGGCAGATTAGGAATATGTTTTTCTTGCAACCACTTAGAGAAATTGTTGACATTCATTTCGTCATGGTAATCGTCGCTCTTTTGTGTGGCTTTAAATATCAAAGAAGCATTAGGAATAAACCCCTCACATGTACCAGCATGGACTATAATTTATCTTGGACCTGTCCCCGATGGTACCCGAATACCGCCAACTGCTCCCTCCTCATCAGTTTGCCAACATTTTGATACTGTGTGATGGGCGTGTACCCATGTTTCGTCGATGTACACGATTGGACGGTTTTTTCTTTACGGTACTGGCGAAGATATCTCAAATGCCATGCAACAATGTCTTTAGGACCTGTATGTATGAACGAGTTTTCCGCCATTTGAAACCATTTTTTCTTAAACATTTACACATTGTTTCTCTACTCCCTGTATATCCCAAATCATCAGTAGCCATTTTCATAGTTTTTTGGCATTGTCTTGGTTACTGTTGCGATTTTTCATGACATTCAAATTTTCCCTACGAGTACGCACAAACTTACTGGTACATCGTGTCATTCATTCGCAGTATGACATGTAGCATGCTGGCAAGTGCACTGTGTGTGTGCTGTCGGAAGTCAAATGAGTTTTGGCAACCTCACGAATGAAACCCCGTTTACCCAATTTAGAGGCATTTTTTTTATAGTTTTTGATTTTGTTGCACCAGATTTTATACAAACAAATAACAGTGATATTCCAGTATAATGATGAAAAATCATTTTTAGATAAATTATGACGACCAGAACGTGTAAAAGCATTGATTGACGAACACTTTGTTAACATATAATATTCAAACAGTTTATGTTGAAAAACTTGAAAAAGATGGCATAATGTTGTTAAACTTATTTCGAAAAATTAGTTCCTTGAAGAGAATTAAGATGATATTTATTGGATCATTGTTTTATTTGGGTAACCAAGCATTACATGTTTCTTTTCAATTTTGAGTTTTATTTGTGCTTTAGCCTGTAGCCAGTTCTCAAGTTTTTCCATATATGGTTTACCTTGTTGCAAGACCAGAATAAGTGGATAGTTGTTTCTATATCTTCGAGCAAAACTACAATTACTAGTGTCTTTATATCCTATCTTTTCTAAAAAATGTTTGTTGGCAAGATATGGTGTAAAAGTCTGTATTGGAACCATTGTAATCTAGTATCTTTCGTACATCTAAAGGGAATAGTATTGTAAAGTGGCCAATCATTAGATATAATGTCGTCGTATAAAATGTTAAGTTCCCATTTCGATGCATGTTGGTTTTTTTAAACCTAGACCTGAAATTAGAGTTTTGTACAAGTATTGCGTCCGTTTTACATTCTTACAGAGATGTTGCATATATCGGGGTAGAACAGGGTTTGGTTTGCGTTGTATTGTTTTTAAATCTGTATTGATCTTTTGAAGATATTGTTTAACGGAGCAAATAAGACCATGATATTTCAGAAAATTTGTTTTTATGTCAAATTGTTTTAGAAACGTTTCAAATTGAAAGAATTTACCATTATTATCAATCAAGTCATTAATCCAGCGAACCCCGTGTTCATACCATTCTTTGTAGTAAACCGTTTTACATTCTACCATAATATTTTTATTATACCATATACTTTCAGTAAGGATTTCATTATCACTATCATTTTCAGAGTTTAATTCAAGTTGAGATGTAAAGTCCCACCACGCTGAAACGACATCTTTTGTAGTAATTATTTCTTATAAAAGGAAGTATTTTATCTCTCAAATGTTGACAACTATACTCAAATATATTACCATAACCTATCTTTGGGAGATTCAAAATAAAAAGATTACACCATTTAGCAGAGTGTGAAAGAAAGCGTCTTAGCATGGACAATTTTTGCGATTGTATAATTATAGGATATCAAACGAGCTTCCTCTTTCATATCAAGTTTATGTCCCGAGTGAAATAATTTTGCTTTGTCACGAGCTTTAGCGAGTGACACAGCAAAATTTTTTCACGAGGGACATAAACTTGATATGAAAGGGGAACGAGTTTTGTATCCTATTTATTACCCACGTTCTAAAAATGAAAATATTGTTAAAATAAAGCAATATCTTGCTTTCCTATATAGAACCGCACTGCGCGGATTAATAGATCATATTGGTGATTGGAATGTCGACCGTTTCACTCCAGGGAAACGTATGCTGCGTAGAGGCAATGTAGTTCCTTTAACTAGTCTAGATAATAAATAAATTATGACGGAATCAAGTCGTAATCAAAATTTAATTCTTTTCATTAGAGGATTTGCTTTCAAATACAATAATGTAATTCATCAAAACACTTGTAAACTGTAAACCTTTTTAATTTAACTACGTGACCTAAATATCGCCTGAACGTCAGTCGGCCATCACTGTCGGTATAGTCGTGTTGAAAACTGTTCACAAACAAGCAGATAAAAGTTACGCATTAGGAGCAACACACACAACTGAAGAAGCCAAATGTGAATAACAGGATACTGTATGTCTCAAATAGTTGTGGTTAGTGTCGTTGTCATTGCTTACACGCTATTCTTCATCGGAGGACGAGTCACTGTAGATAATACGGCGACGCTTGGCGGAGGACATTGGCTCGTCTCGGCCTGGAATTCCCACTTGTCCAGATTCGATGTTTATGTTGAATACTCCACCGTAAATTGGGCCTGAAAACACACTGCCTACAACCTCGAATGAAGAGGATTTCAGCCGATTGTGTTCTGACTGTGAGAAGTGTTATCAACCTCTAGATGAGAAACCACGGGAGGCATGGCAGTGGCAGTAGAACACACGTTTTGTGCGGGAGGACAAGTGGACGCGGCTGACAGTGGCAGTGATCGAGATACCAAGGTGCCGCTCATCTTTTGATGTTGTGCATTAGAAACTTTGGCATATGAATTCACAGAAGCAACATTTTTATGGCCTGAAAGCTGCATTATGTGTGTAGGTGCAAAGTTATGTTCACTGAGAGTTTGCAACATGGTTTTTCTTTCACTGTGATTAGTCAAGCGTTTGTCACTTAACAAGTGTGCGTGTTGTGCCATGGATTTCATGATGTTTCCAAGTTTATTTTTCCCCACTGGCTGTCGCTTAAACCAAGATTCGCCATCACGAGGGACACCCTTTGTGTGTGAAGCTAAGTAGAATGGATGATCATTTGAAGAGAAATTCTGAGGACGGAGGCTACGATACTTCTTGTACAGTGCTACCGGAAATCTGGCAGGGTCACTCGGTACAGCCCATACTCTCGGGGGAATCCGTCTTGTGTCGTTCGGATTAGCACCGGTGCGGGTCTTGGTTTGTCGCTCGCAGTACTCAAGATACTCCTGACCCTCACTGTCAACTCGAAGTGAGACATCTCCCCAGAGCATATTTCTGTGTGGACGGACAGATCTTAAGCCAAAAAACATGGTATTATTCCACCACAATGTGTTAAGAATAGCATCGGGAGACCCCTCTCCGAGTTGACCCACTTCTCAAAGTTTGTTTATTTCGGATTGTGACGCGGCCTCGGCGGCTTTAGGTAAGTTCCCCTTCCCTTCCGCCTTCACGTGCTTTAATTTACACGTAAACACCTCCCTAGATCGAATTCGGGGTCAAGTAGTATTGATTTTTGATAGTTCAATCTCTTCAAATGGCGGTCCAAACTTGATCGAAATCCGCGGAGTGACGATGGCTCATACTCGTCCCCGTTTGCTTTTTTGGCATCCATGAAAAATTTGCAAAGTAATTGATTCAGTTCGAGTGGGGGATTTTTCAAGAGATCTGTGTTCCTGCAGAACATTTTAAAATAAAATGAGACCGTTTTCAAGTCGTATTTTGTTTTCTTAGCCGTGTTTTCATTTTCATTTTTGGTCAGAAAGTCATCAATTTCTTTATTCCATACTTCATCATTTGTGTCGAAATTAGCATCTAGGCCAAGATCTACATCATTCTCATCTTCTCTAAAGAGTTCATTAATCAGTTCTTGTGACAGATCACAATAATCGCCAATCGGCAAATTTGGGGGAGGGACCCACGAAACAGTCTCGGGCAACACTTTCAGTCTGTGTCTAGGTACTTGTTTTTCTCCCTGTGCAGTCCTGACAACATACACGTTGAATGTATTCAATGGCCTGATAATATTCACAACTCTTCCAACCAGTTGTCCGTCAATTTTGACCAAGTCATTAACTTTTACGGGCGACGCCATATTTGTTTACACTCCCGATAGTCCTAGCAGACGTATTTGTTTACTTATTTAGATTGTTTTATTTTCGTTTTTATGAACAGACATTTTAGTTATTAAAGGATTGAACACTTGTGCTTGTAACTACACTAAAAAATAAATTTTATTTAATTTCATAGAAGTGTTCTCGTTTTACATGCTTTCAGAATGTGTGAAAACTTTTGAATGAAAATCATGAATGGAATGAGTGATGAAAGTAGTACCGGTAATGTCAAAGTTCACGTATTAGCCAATCAAATCAATCGAAGGTGTTATGACACATATGTGTCAGAATACTTTGTTATGAAACCCCTTTACGAAGTACCACGTGGGTAATAATACCTTTTATGTTGGGCATATTAAATCCTCCATCTTTTTTATCACTAATTATCTGTTTTCTTTTTATCTTATCAGGTTTACTGTTCCAAATAAATCTGTAACATTTTCGTTGAAATGCGTTTGTAACTTTAGGAATAGTGCCAAAGAGGTGATTTAGTTTTGGAATGATTAGTGATTTTAGAACTACATTTCTACCGAGCGGAGTAACGTTACGGGCAGACCAGATATACATTAGTGTTTCACATGTTCTAAGTTTTTCTTTGTAATTCTCTTCGACTATATCGTCAGTATCTAGCGTAAATGTTATACCAAGTAGGTTAAATTCTTTTGAGGACAAAGTTTCATTCTCGAGCGCTTTTTTGATCCTATCCATATAAGCCTTGTTTTTTCGATATTTTCATTTTTAGTCCTGAGAATCTTGCAAAGATATCCAATACATTTAAAACTGCAAAAAGGCAATCGTCACACTATTTTCCTCTTTCTGTCTTTCTCTTTTCTTATATGATGAGTATTTAATTGTTTCTCCTCGTATCAATAGCAATAATGTTTCAAAGAACAACTGATCGTCAATAGTAAATTCATTTTCATTCGCATCTGTGTTTTCATATTGTGAACACGTTTCTGAGATTATATGTTTAACCATTGTGACATATTTTTGATCTCTCAAAAGGGAGTTATTAAATTTCCAAAATCCTTTTCCGCGGTCTATTTCATTTAGAGTAAAGGTAATTGATATAGGAGAGTGATCCGATTTAAAACTAGCCTCTATTGACGTATCTGTTATGGAGGGAATCATGTTGTGTGAAACCAAGAAATAATCGAGCCTAGCCTGTGACCTGTTTGTCCATGTCTTCAGTGAAATGTACATCCTGCAAACAATAGATTGAAGAACGTTTCTTTTTTAAAAATCTGAATATTTCCTTACGTTTAACTTTGTCATTTAAGCCTCTACAGTTTAACGATGTAACTTTTATCGTATCCATAATAGTATGTTAAAATGGAACATAAAGTTGGCGATGCAGCAAAGTTTTACACTTTCCATAGAAACAATGTTATCTGACAGAACAAATTTCATTTTGTTACTGGTAACGTCATGTTGAAATGTAATGAAGAGTAGGAAAATATGCAACAAGAAAATTTCAATAAAATAAAATGCCATATTCCTTTGGCGGAGTGGAAGTGTACTCGTGTCGGAGTACCCACGGATGACAACTTTAACGTCAATCGTATACTTAAAATGTGCTTAAATATGATACTTACATTTATATTGCATGAAGTTAATCCATATTAATCCATATACGAAAAAGTAACACAAAAAACAGTCACAAACAGAGTCATCCCAACTGAACAGAAGACCGACCACGTGTTCATACCAGGCCGGTGAAATCTGCACGCAGTCCACGTGTAGCAGATACCTGTAGTCCAACTATTTATATTTGTAAGAAATTGAAACGTTTGAAACTCAAAATCAAGAAATGCAACAATTACTTAGGTCAAACAAAAAATAAAATATCTTATCAACGCAAAACACTCTATTTGGCGTGAAAATATTTTGGCGTGAAATCATATATGATTATATATTAGAGTGCAAGTGGTTCATATCGTCAATAGAAGTTGTAGAAAGAACATTTCTGTCAACTTTGTTTACATTATGACTTGGGAGTTCATATTAGATGACTGTCACTGTACGATTTTCAAAGTTTAATCATATTTCTTCCAAGATGACGTAGGTTTTGTTGGATCTCTCGTTTGCAATATGACCTCTGTCCCGAATAGTAGTCGCTTGGCGTCCAAGGATTGCTCGTTGCTTCTTCATGAGAGCTGGTAGGTCGGTCTGAATACTAGAATTAGTACCTTTCAACAGCTTTGTGGCTCCATATACGGCGTCTCTGTCGGACATATGAATGAAGGTAGCAATCATCGACGGTGGGCAGAAGGCTTATTCTGGCGTTGATTTTCAGATTTTGGTAATCTATGCACGATCTTAAAATACATAGTGTCGGCTCGGTCCTCACTGAACTTAAGCGATTTAGTAATGAACTTTCTCAAAGTTTTCTCAGCGTCTTCCTGGGGTTCTTCCGGAATTCCATAAAACAATAGATTACTTTTCCGGTCATGTATATCTTTTAGAGTCACTTGTTTCTCAAGAATCAACTTTTCTTTCTTGAGTTCAGCTATCTCGTTACGGAGAGAGTTCAAATCGTCATCATGTTGTGAGACCGCGGCGTTTCAACCCCACTAACTGTTTGTTTAATGTCAGAAATTTCACTTTTAAGGGAATATATGGAAGCTTGAAGTTCTGTTTTGGAATTAGAAATTAGCGCAGCCAACCTTTTTTCTGAGTTTTGGACAATTTCTTCCATGTTCGCTGTAGCACGTGTTGCTCTCGCTGTGTCAGACATCCCCACGTGGCGTGTGTATTTCAATTGTTTTATCGAACGGTTTTGAAATTGAAAAGAAGTTTACCTTCAATACTTTGCCTTCCAACTGTAAGGTTTAGTTCATATACATTGCCTGTTTTTCAGCAGTGTTTAGGCATAGTCATCCGTGGGTAGCGAGAGCGCCTCAAACACGCGACCGCCTAGGTTTCATGCGCAACCGGAACCAGCAGTTTGTTCCTCTACTTAAACATTCAAAACTCTGTCAAATGCCATGTGCGACTTGATAAGATTCAAATACCTGCAGAGTTTAATCCTCTTTTAACAGTCCACGTTTCAAGATACTAGTATACAAATGCTCGAGCAGAAACACGATGCTTCCGAATCATTGCGTAGTAAGTGATTACTGCGAGGATCACGAAAATCACGTGTGCGAAGTTTTCACACCTGCTCCCCCTTCGAGTGGGTAGTGGATCAGTTCACGGCACGCTCCCCCCCTCTCCTTTCACAAACGCATCTTTCGCGCACCTCATTCTGATGTTGGTTGGACAGTTTTGCCCGATTTTACGAGTAAACATGCTTTTCTGGATATCCTATTACGCATCTCACTGAACCCCAAGTTAGTGGGTTATTTCGACATATGCTATTTTCAGTTGTGTAAATTTTAGGGATACAGAGTAACACCCTAAAAACAGGGGTTTTTTTCTATTTCCGACAGTACTTTAGTATGGTGATCTACATTCAGTTGTTGGCGATCTATAGCCTGTTTTTATATTGCATTGTCATCTATAGTTAAACTGTTTTAGATTTAATTACTAGTTTTAAATTCGAATCTGTGATAGTCTAGTTATTTTACTGTCCTTCGTTCACAGGTTTTTACAATTCACCATTAAGTACTTGTATAAAGTTAATTGTTTTCGTCACGATATGGCTGAAATGTTGCCGATGTGACGATAAATGTTAACTCACTCACTCACTCTAAATGATTGTATTGTTACCTTTGTACATTCTCCCATCTTGCCTTGTGTAAACATGTTTTATCTTTGTATTCACTCTGTCCATTGACTCAGCATTCACCACATGAAGGAGCAAGAATTAGCTCTGAAACGTCGTGATAAAGAATAAGAAGTTGCTATCACAAAAAGAACGTGTCATGTATTCAACAAACACGTACACAATAAAATATTCAAACCACCTTACACAGCACCTTTATTGAAGTTGCATTAACAACATGGAGTCTGCATACTTCACTGGTGTCACGATGTTGGCCTAAGGCAGTCCTTCTCAAGTTGAAGGCAGTCTTCGGTTACGTTGTTCGTGAATTCGTGAAACTAAGCACTGCTGGATCAGGAAGGTCAGCTTCTTCAAAGCTTCATTTTCACGAACAGACTATAGTTAATCCCACCCTACTTCACACCCCACTGTGAACTTATTTATGCTTAACTGCACTTGTAACAAGATGGATCCCCAATAGATCTAACGTTATGTTTCACGAATACGTGTACTTTCCTGCTATTGAGACATAAGCTGATATGCAGACTGATTGACCATAAATGACTGTAGTTTTGATTTCTAATAAAGATATTTCAATACATTTCAGTGAAAATGAACTGTGCAGTATGAATTTATACATTGGGATGATATAACCTTGCCTTGCCTTGCCTTGCCTTGCCTTGCCTTGCCTTGCCTTGCCTTGCCTTGCCTTGCCTTGCCTACAAATTGTTGTCTATAAAGTCAAATGAAATCTTCAAAGACCAAATCGTCGAGGGTTGTCAAAGTGAAAACTATCAAGTTTAGTGAAATCGTTTTGTTTTTACGACTCAGCCTTCTGTTCTCATCACCTCCATGTGATATTGCTAGAACATTGCTATAAACGGCATGAAACTAAACTCACTCACTCTTTGTCGTGTGTGATGCATATCTTCGCTGAAATATTATGCCTGCCCTATGGGACAGTTGATGTAAATGCTTCTTTTTTGTGTAGAGTGTGAACGCGGACGAAGATGGCTTCTTCGTATGGTGACATGTCTCGAGCTTTCAGGAACCTTGACATTCAGGACGGCTATTCTGAAGACCCAGAAGGATCAGCCTTGAAGTATGCCACGTTAGATTTGAGGACCAAACACCGAAGTGTCAGGCAAACCAGACTAAACGTGACCCGTGGACAGATGAAGATTTTCCCCCAAGCAGAGCAGAAACAAGCTGTGCTACCCAGAAATACGTGTGGAAAAGACCGCATGTAAGTTCATATAAATTATGCTAGTAGCACAGGCCCTGCTGTCATAAGGGGCGATAACTTTGAAACATATCGGTAACATAAAGCCGTGGCGTAGCAGATGCTTTTAATATGAACTGTGTAACATTCATTTTCGAGTTCAAAGCATTATTTAGGCGAGTTGTTACATGTTTGTTTACTTAATTCGGTACCCGTGAAGATCCGGGTAAGAATAGGTCTTCAGCAACCCATCCTTAAAAGTATCCATTCTATTTAGTAGGGCTGGCTCAAACGATCGGAAGTATCGTCGATAGGAAAATCATATTCATGATTATAGATATGAAAATTGTGTAATCAATAATAACGTATATCAACTTATGTGAAAGAAGAAAGTTAAAATTTCCTCACACAATTTACCAATTTGGGACTTTATTCAGGTTCTTCTTCTAACTTTTGCTTAGGACGTTGTTTTGTTAATAATCCATGCAAAAACATGTCACCACTCACCAGTGATGTGAAATATAATTATTTCTTTCAGAGACATTTTTGGCATTTTTGCTGAAGGTTATGTATCCGATATTTATCGATGTTTAGTTAACGAGTGAGTGAGCCCCGATACCCTTCTCGGCCTTTTCAATACGATACCGTTTAAAATATGTCTGTATTTCTGTCGCCGCGGTAGGAAAATCTTTGCACAAATGACAACATACATCGTCTGTGTCTGTCCTGCCTCTAAGTTGGTTCTTTCATTTCAGAAATTTCTCCAGAATCCACAACTTTTTGTTCATGGTACTGAACGGTATGATGTCAAACAAAAGGGTTTGGCACGTGCTGGTTCTTATCCATGCTGTCAAACCTTGCTGACAAGCCTCGACTTTTGAAAAAGGTATGTGTACTTTAAATATTACTTGGTTGTGTTCCTGGCTGTATTGAAAACTAAGCTATATTCCTGGTCTGTAAAAAATGAAGTGATAACCTAGAGATGATTTCGTTATTTCGCAAGATGTATTACGTTGGCAAATTTGACACGCCATTCGTCACCACTCGCCACGTCCCCGTAACCTCCAAGAAGACGCAATTCGGCTTGTCCCGGAATAACACGAGTTGGTCTCGAATGATGACACGCAGCGGATTCTCCGAGTTTAGAATGTGGACAAATCTAATATTGTAACATTTAGCCATCTTCACAATTATGAATATACTACAGACAATTGTCGCATTTAAGGTGATCAACACTGGATCATACGCTCAGACAGAAGGAATCTGTCATTGCAAGCTGTGGAAGTTTGGAGAATGGGTGGACATCTATATCGATGACTCTTTTCCCCTGTATCAAGGGAAGGCCGCCCCTGAGCTCTATGGTGCTGCGTCTTGGACAGCCTCCGACGAACTGTGGGTTTCCCTGGTGGAGAAGGCTGTAGCGAAGTACGTATGTCTCAAATGAGATAACTCATGACCACATGCTTGTTTGTTAATTTTATCTAAAATGAACAGGATAACAGTGCCTCATTTCTCTGTCATATTCAATACCGAAATTTATATATGAGTGTCATCCAGTGTATATCCAGCGATACAAAACGAGAGGATATGAAACAATAGGTCTTATTTGTTTTATGTTGGAAGAATGTTAGACCTGGGATGGAATTGATCTTCAGTAACCCATGCTTGTCGCAAGAGGCGACTAACGGAATGTGGTTGTCAGGCTCGCTGACTTGGCTGACACATGTCAAATGCGTTGATCAATGCTCATGGTGTTGATCACTGGTTGTCTGGTCCAAACTCAACTATTTACAGAGGACCGATCAAAAAGCTGGAGTGTGGCGTTAAGCAACGAAGTTACAAAACACAATAGATAACTTGGAGTGATACCAGAATCGATTTTATTTATCTGATGATGTCATCAATATATTTACACATTTGAAAAGAGGAACATGTTATCTTCTGAATCAGTTATTGCAAATATGGCTTCTGTATCCCATGGATTGATCGCAAAGTTTATGTGTTTTCTCATTTTCTTGTCTGTTGTGAAAGCATTCAGCTCTCAGTTGTTGCACTGACGCCAGTACGTACGTCATCTAGCGAAATCATCTAGCAACTGGCATGCGGTGGTGACCTGCTTCAAACACCCGATCCCATTAGACACCTTTTTCGACAAGCATGGGTTGCTGAAGAACAATTCTAACCCGGTTCGTCAGGGGGCTTTGATTCTGAAAGGAAAACAGTCAGTAACAAATATATGACATAAGTTCAAATCATACACCAGTGAAAATGTAACTGGCAATAAGTTTGCCTTTTATTCTTTACATTTTATTGTTCAGGATGTACGGATCATACTGTGTGGTAAATGATGGTGGTTTGCCGAGCGAGGCCTATCTGGCCCTAACAGGAGGAGTTGCTGAGACTGTTTTGCTTGAATCTTACACATCCCGTCCCCACGATCTGTTCCAACGACTTCACAAGGCACTACAGACTGGCGCAATGGTGACATGTGGTATTCTTGTAAGTAATATCTCAATTGTATTTTCAAATGTAAATATTTTTACCCTTTTGTCTTCTTTCGTAAATTAATCTGCATTTAAGTCTCCTTGTTGAAACAGATTCCCAGCAACATATAGAGTAGACTCAAGTTATTTAGTAGACGGTAGAAAATAGAGTTCTTTCCCTTCGAAGATTAAAAATACGGCGACGACCAGCCCGTTGCTATCGCTATTGTAAAACAAGCCTTATCCTAAGTCATGGTTTTGCCGTGGTGTCCCAGATGTGACCGTCCCAGATCCAAAGATCCGAATCTTTGATTTGGGCAGAAAAAAGGCTCGTGTCGTTATATTTCTGAAAAAATATAGGGAACAATCCTTGTTCCTTAGCTGTGATGAGATCTCCCTTTCTTTGAGATAACTTGTCAACGTGGTCACTGTCTCATTTGGAAATTCACCAAACCTTAACGGTTCAACAAACAATAAACATACTGCTGGTAAGTAAACACATTCCTAAATACTTTTGACCTGACACTGAAGCCTGTTATCACAACTATAACTGAAAGTCAACACCAAATCAACTTTTCATCTTTAAGGCTAAACAGTTCACTTTAAACTAAAATGATCATTTAAAGTCCATGGAAAATTCATCCCAATTGATTACTTCAACTTGAAGCTACGAATTAAACGTCACTAGTATGTATGCGGAACTATTGTTCTCATAATTCCATCCTTGACAGAGCTACACATAATCTAGGCGTTAAGGCACATCCCTGAACAACACCTGGTGTATTCCAACCTTTCTCTCTATCAATCTGGATACGAACTTCGTCACCAGGTTTCCACTCTGGCAGAGTTTTCATACTATGATGTTGGTTGGAGAATTTCTTTGAAGATTCCTTGTGGCACTTGTCATTGTTTCTGACGACGTGGAAATCTAGACACTTGGGCAGCAACACCATCTCTAGCACTGGGATAGAGCCAAGGGGTTGCCTCCCCATTATCAACTGGGCTAGACTTTTCCCTGTTGACTGTATTGGAGTGCTCCTGTAACTTAACAGAGCGAGAAAGTGATCAGTCTGCTTCAAAGCAAGTTTTGCGATTTTCACAACAGCTTCAGCCATACCATTGGCTTGAGGGAAGTGAGGTGAGGAGGTTGTGTGTTTGAATCCATACTGCTTCTTGAATCGCACCAATTCATGAGCTACAAACTGTCACGAGCTCCTCCGGTATACCCCATCGTGAGAATATGCTCTTGAGCTGTCCAATGGCACCTTTTGATGTAGTGCCTTCAGGTACACTACTTCAAGATAACGAGAAAATTCGTTAATCACTACAAGGTATTGATGTCCTTGAAAGTACGTAGATCGGCGGCGACTCTTTGCCATGGTCGATCAGGCAGGGAAGTTGGTTGTAATGGTTCTTTCCTCTGTGCTGATAAGTTAACCTGGAAGAACGTACAGGACGATACTTTTTCTTGAATGTGTTGATTGAGTTTGGGCCACCAGATGCTCATTGCGGCACGTTCACGACATTTTGTTAGTCCCTTGTGTTCCTCATGAATTATGTTGAGGATGTCGATTCTCATACTTTTAGGGATCGCAATCCTGTCTCTGTACAGTAGTATGTCTGTGGACACTGCAAATTCACCTCTGACTGGGTACTATGCTCGTGCTGACATCTCTATGTCGCAGGCCATCCGTTCCTAGTCAGAGATGTGACTACTTGTCCTGTGTCGTGGCATCCTGAATCTCTGTGAGTCTATGATCAGACATAGGCTTGGTCTCAAGGACGGACTCTGTGAAGGCTTCCATTTCCTCTACAAGGTTATGCATCATTGCTGCACTGGAACTATCTTTAAAATTCAGTGGCGCCCTTGAGAGCATGTCTGCCACCACCATGTTCTTTCCTGCTACAAGTTCTGCTACAAGTTCTGCTACTACTTTCAATCGCATCAGACGCATCAGGCAGACGTGTGCATATGATAGGTGATTTATCCAATTCCGATTTGTTGATCAGGGGTACCAGTGGCTTATGGTCTGTCAGTAGTTGGAATGACTCCAGTCCATACCGGTATCTTGCAAACTGTTCGCAAGCCCACACACTCGCTAGGCATTCATTCTCTATCTGAGAATACGTAGTCTCAGCAGGAGTTAAGGTGCGTGAATAGAATGCCATTGGCAAATGTTTGTCGCCATGCTGTGAAGCTCCTTAGCTGTAAGTAAGTGCGTCAGCACTGACGACCGAAGAATGCTGCATCTTGGGCAGGACCCAAGGGCCACATTGCATCAGTTTTTAGTAGGTCACTCGTTGGACGAAAAATGGGTTCAACCTTTTCTCAAAACTGTCCCAGATAGTTTATCACGCCCTTGGCTCTCCGAAGCTCGGTGGTATTTGTTGGTGCCGTTAGGGCCCTGATAGCCTGGGTTTCTCTGGGCCAGGTTCGACCCCGTTTTTGCTAATCACATGTCCGAAGTACCTGATTGATGATTTCCAGACTTCACAGTTCTCCCGGTTCAGTTTCATGCCTGAGCGTTTCATACGTTCGAGGACACTTCAATCTCTTGTTGTGCTCCTCGAAAGTTAGCCCTCATATTAGGACACCGTCCATAATAGCTTCTGAGCCATCAAGTCCTTTGAGTACTTCTCAATATTTCCTCTGAAAAATTTCTGGAGCGGATGTAATTCCGAAGAGCACATGTTAAAACAGAAACGACCTTAGGGGGTGATGAGGGTCATCAAGAGACTGCTTTCTGGATCCAATGGAATCTGGTGGGGAATCCGCTTGATGCATCAAGTTCAGAGAAGTAGCGAGCTCCATTCAGCTTTGGAATTACGTCCTCGAAGATAGGGAGAATGTACCTCTTGCGTTTAACAGCTACGTTTTTCAAGTCCACACATATCCTGATTTTCTTGTTGCGTTTTACAACAGGAACCATCGGAGCACACCACTCAGCGGGCTGTGTCACCTCCTCAATGATGCCGTCTTGCACCATGCGCTTTAACTCCGCTCTTACTTTGAGTAGGAGTGGGAAATTGCACTCTTTTGGCAGTAGACAAACTATAGGGAACATACATCCTGTTTCAACTTAATTTTGACTCTGAGTGTCTCTGCAACACTGATGTGTCCGCACCTGTGTCAATCTTTACTGGGACAGGCTTTCCTCCAATCACAAAGGCTGACGTGCCAAGCCTTTGTCTCCTCACATTGAACAGATCCAAGGAAATAACAATCGTTTGTTTTCCTTCATTCACATCCTTAGTGCAACACACTTGTTGAAAATGTCCCATTTTGTGACATTTCAAACATCGTTTGAATCTTGAAAGGGATTTAGCTTCATCTGTGTGCTGCTGACATCCACATTGGACACAACTTGGTGTCGATGAGTTGTTATGTCCTTGCTACCGGGCATGTGACACACTGCTCCTTGATCCACCCTGTCTGTGTCCCCTGTTGCTATGGTGACTTGACCTGGCATTGTTGTGACGTCTGTAGCACCACGGTCAGCACCCTGGCCGTTTCAAGGTCCAGTTGAGCCTCCATTTGTAATCTTTGTAATCATTTGTAAATATTGGTCTAGAATTCATGTGACAATTCGATCACGTTTGTGTATAGTCTTTATTCATGTGAATGTAGGCCATCGGCCCATGGTACAACGTTATACATTGGCAGCCTTCAAGCTGCAGCGACGACGATTGTTAGCATAGAAGATGAACATGGCAAGATTTCTTAAAACCAGAGGAGTAGCATTACTCATCAGTCGATTTAATTTACACAAGGTTGGATGGGTGAAAAACATCGACAGGGATAACACGTTTACGTTGATCATCATAGGCAGTACAAATATGTATGTATACAAGTATGTATTCGCCCTTTTGTCACCAAAATCACAATATTAAGCAAGTTCCTATACGTGACGAATATATGCTTCAACAGATTCAGGTGGTTGTTATGATCTCTAGTTAAAACGTGCCCTCTCGTGATTCACGTTTCTCTTGGGGATGAAGTGATTATCAAACTGCTTCAACACGAAATTGAAGTCTTTCTTTTGTCCTCTTTAGATAAGTGAAACGACTTCATGATATGTTCTGCCTCTCTCCCCATCGCGTAGACGAGTGAACTTACTTGTAATTCACAAGCCTGATCTTAGTATTTAGACAGCGTGAAAGAGCAAAGAAAACGTTGTTTCCACTCAGGCCACCCTTGCGGTCGCTCAAAGGTGAAATTATCCGAGGCCTTGAATTCAGACATGACGTGCAAATTAATCACAGTTTATGGCACAATGTCACTTACAAAGTTCGTTCAGGGCATCGGCGTGGCTTCTTACATGATTCCTTCTGACACCACGTTTCGAAAGGAACAAACAATGGCGTGTTTCCATTCATTTTATTGACCATGTGTCGGGTACACTTTCATAATGGCGCCTGACATGACATGTGGTTTTCACCGCGCATGCGCGTTTATACAAAACGTTTTAGAAACATCATAAACAGGTTTTCATGAAACATTTATGAAACCCTTAGAAAGCGTTGTAAAAACGTTGTGTGTTAGCTGGGCACCCCTGTGAAGCACCAACTGCGGGCAACTGCAGAATGAGCTCCGTTTACAGCAACAAAATATCGTCATTAAACTGCTCTTTCCAGTAGATAGTGGAATTTATATACATATATCTGTGTTTTAATCACCCACTACTTGTTATTTGCTAGGATAGATATTGATTGATTTAATCACAATAGAGTTAACATAACAGTTGATACCAGTTGGTGTCAAGAAGCTTGTCTATGTCACTACATGACAATTAAAACATATCAGAAGCTGTACAGACATTCTTGCACTTTATCTATTGAATCTGATGGCTACGTTTATCATTTGTTTTTACTTTAGACTTCTAGGTTTCAAGTTTGCGTTTGTAAGGCGGTGTCAGATGAATAGTTTTATGAGCCATGTTCCGACTGGAGTCATGGCATGTGACTTGTAGGCATTCTTCAGATTTTCATGGCACAGGTCCAATGTGTTATTCTGTATGCAGGAAACTTCAAATTCTGATGATAACTAAGGAGAACTTAGCACTTCTCTGAGAACATACAGACGATTTTCTATGGCAACAATATAAGCACCATCAACATCAGTGGGAATACACACGACTGTACATAATGAACACTTGTTCAAATTCTCAAGATAAATAGCATAGGCGGGGGCTTTACACATCAGTTCAATACCTTTTGTTGTAGAACCTGTACTGCACATAGTTTTCTGCACATTCTTCCGTTTATATGTATACAAATACCATCCAAACAGTTTTGCTAGTTTTCTGAATGTTCCTATTTAAACGTATTGTTGGCCGGAAACCGCTGATTTCAAGGCTACTCGTATTCACAGTATCATTCAACCAGGTTTCTGTAAAACACATCAAACTGCATTCTCTGAATTCCTACTGAGTTTTCGCACAGGCATCCACTTCAGATACTTGTTCACGAAGAGATTGCACATAAGACAACACTGGTTCTGTTACGTTTAGCTCGCGTATTCGGCAAATCAGACCGCATCCGTTCATGAATTCAATTCGTTTTTTCGTGTTCACTAGAATCCATGTTTACGAATATTTTGTAAAAGAGTCTTGTTCACTTGGAGACAGGCGTCTAACAGGATCGGGTGGTCAGGCTAGCTGACTAGGTTGACACATGTCATCGTATCCCAATTGCGCAGATCGATGCACATGTTGTTGATCAGTAGACTGTTTGGTTCAGACTCGATTATTTTCAGACCGCCGCCGTTTATCGGAATATTGCTGAGAGCGGCGTGAAAACAACAGACCAACGAACCAGCCAACTTCGAGCTAGTCTGTGTCTTATCTACGTGTAATACCCAAAATGAAATACATACAAGCCATGCAATAGTATAACGTGTCATTTTACCAAGACCCGGGGTTGAAAGGTCAGGATTCTCAAGTCTGTATCCTTTGTGATCAAATAATCACGGTCAGTCATGTCCTACTTGACAGTGTTGATTTTTCGATCACAAGGGATCGATATTTCAGTGTAAAAACAATGAACGATCTATTTAACCAGGTCATTATCATTTAATAATTGTGTTTTAAAAGACAGTGAATTGCTCTGAAAACGTTTGATATATATATTTTGCTGAAGCGATGTTGACAATCCATCTAGGGTCCATGCAGGAAGCAAACGACTCTATGGTCTTTAGTATCGTGATCTCTCTTCGATTTGTAGCTTGTTGTATTATGTTTTACAGATTAAAGATTGTATGCAGCAGAGAGGGTTCGGGTGATCCTGGCACAGTTAGGCTGGTAAAGCTCATCATCAGCTCAGGGCCCTTGCCCCCTCTACACGCAGCCCAGACAGCGAATGGGACTTCTCCCAGGAAACGCTGCCTAGTCGAACCCACCAAGAACTTTCCGGAGAATATGAAGGCTCCCCAAAACTGCAGCCTTCTTCATTACCCAGAGTGTCAGAAGGGCTGTACTCCCGGTGGAGAACCCGGGCACTCTCCTGATCTGCTCCAAGAGATCAGGAGGTACCAAACCAAGGGCACCGAGAACAATGGGGAGCCTGACGACAGTGTACTTGGGATGCAAGCGAGACATTTCAAAGGCGAGGTCTGCATATTTATCATGCTTTTCCTGAATCTTGCCAATCACATTGGTGTCAAAAGGGACAGAAAATTCAATGATATAAATAAATTCATTGGCTTTATCAAAAAGGACAATATCCGGTTTGTTGGCAGGAATTCTTCTGAGGCTGTATATGGGCCTATTCCACAGAAGTTTGAAAGCATCATATTATTATTATTATGTTTTACAGATTAAAGATTGTATGCAGCAGAGAGGGTTCGGGTGATCCTGGCACAGTCAGGCTGGTAAGGCTCATCATCAGCTCAGGGCCCTTGCCCCCTCTACACGCAGCCCAGACAGCGAATGGTACTTCTCCCAGGAAACGCTGCCTAGTCGAACCCACCAAGAACTTTCCGGAGAATATGAAGGCTCTCCAACACTGCAGCCTTCTGCATTACCCAGAGTGTCAGAAGGGCTGTACTCCCGGTGGAAAACGCGGAACTCTCCTGATCTGCTCCAGGAGATCAGGAGGTACCAAACCAAGGGCACCGAGAACAATGGGGAGCCTGATGACAGTGTACTTGGGATGCAAGCGAGACATTTCAAAGGCGAGGTCTGCATATTTATCATGCTTTTCCTGAATCTTGCCAATCACATTGGTGTCAAAGGGACAGAAAATTCAATGAATATTATTATTATTATGTTTTACAGATTAAAGATTGTATGCAGCAGAGAGGGTTCGGGTGATCCTGGCACAGTCAGGCTGGTAAGGCTCATCATCAGCTCAGGGCCCTTGCCCCCTCTACACGCAGCCCAGACAGCGAATGGGACTTCTCCCAGGAAACGCTGCCTAGTCGAACCCACCAAGAACTTTCCGGAGAATATGAAGGCTCCCCAACACTGCAGCCTTCTGCATTACCCAGAGTGTCAGAAGGGCTGTACTCCCGGTGGAGAACCAGGGCACTCTCCTGATCTGCGCCAAAGAGATCAGGAGGTACCAAACTCAAGGGCACCGAGAACAATGGGAGCCTGACGACAGTGTACTTGGGATGCAAGCAGAGACATTTCAAAGGCGAGGTCCGCATATTTATCATGCTTTTCCTGAATCTTGCCAATCACATTGGTGTCAAAGGGACAGAAAATTCAATGATATAAATAAATTCATTGGCTTTATCAAAAGGACAAGATCAGGTTTGTTGGCTGGAATTCTTCTGAGGCTGTATATGGGCCTATTCCACAGAAGTTTAGAAAGCATCATTTTCCATGACGCCCTGGACATGTTCAGGGTCGTACCATGGATGGACCTCGGAGTCAAAGCCACAGGCATGTCGGAGACGGTAGTAAAAGCAACGAGCCATGCCATCATGTCGTTTAAAGATATGCTGTTTGTGCCAAGGAAGGGCATCCACTGACAAGGTGTTCGACAGTCTCTGTGAATTCATTGCAAAGTCGACATTTCATATTGATATTTTCTTTAAGAATCACATTTAGGCGATTGCGAGTGGGAAGTGACTGGTCCTGGGCAGCAAAAAGGAAGCCCTCAGTTTCACATTTAAGACCAGCCGACTTCATCCAGGCGAAGGAGTCGGTGGGATTGCTATTCTGTTCCAAACACTGCATGTACACACGATGCAATGGTTTCTCAGAAAGCTTCTCCACAAAAGACCGACTCTGGGCAGACTTGGTGAAGGACTTCACCTGGTTTACTCCCATCACTGCACCGTCCAGCAGCACATCGCCATCAACAAAATCAACCTCAAATCTCAGATTCTGTCCAAGAACCTTGGCACGCTTAAAATAGCTGTGGAATTCCTTGCTTTCATCATGAATCTTGACATGCATCACCAGAGGATCATCTGATAAATAAATATGTGCAAAAGTACACAATAAAATTCTATCATGAAGAGCCTCCACATTAATCAAACCCCGACCTCCACAATTGATTGGCATGTATAAACGGTTAAGAGAGGAACGAGGGTGGTGGGCTCTGTTATCAGACATGATGCTTCTGGTCAGACGGTCAAGACTCTGGATGTCTTGTTTTGTCCAGTCAACTACTCCAAAGGAATAGGAGAGGACTGGCACAGCAAAAGTATTGGTGGCTTTGACCTTGTTTCGAGCATTTAGCTCTGAGCTCCAGATTTTCTTTAAACGAGATTTGTACTCGGCCCGAAGTTTTTCTTGAATTTGGGCATTCTGAAGCTTGTCTCGAACTTGCATTCCAAGATAGGTGTAGGCCTGATCTTCCACAAGATGCTCAATAACTCCTCTCCCTTGTAACTTGACCGATCCATCATTGCGCATTACCTTGCCGCGTTTCAAATGAAGAGTATTACATTTGTCGAGTCCAAATGTCATGCCAATATCATTAGAAAAGGACTCGACAAGGAGAACCTGTTCTTTCAAATTGGTATCTCCTTTGGCAAGGAGCTCGATGTCAGCCATGTAAAGGAGATGAGTAAGAGGTGTTGGGGATCTGTGCTGAGGAGGTCCGGGATGGTAACCCTCCTCTTTATTGAGCGGTAAGCTCAAAGGATATAAAGACAGACAAAAAAGCAAAGGACTAAAGGAATCCCCCTGGAAAATTCCCCTTCTGATTGGAATAGATTCCGATGTCTGCACCTGCCCTTGCGAGTACATCTCAAGTTGAGTCGACCAGCAACTCATTAAAGACTTGAGTAAATCAAGTAGTCGCTCAGGGAGGTCAACAATGAAGAGACTTCAGAATCCATTCGTGAGGAACAGAGTCGTATGCTTTTTTGTAGTCAATCCAGCACATGGAGAGGTTGCGGTGATATACTTTAGCCTCTTCCAAAATCATTTTTTGTACAAGAAGTTGATCCTTGCACTCCCAACATCCCTTTGTCGCCCCTTTCTGCTCTCTGTAAATTATATCATTGGAAGAGCAGTAAGATGACACGATGTCTGTCAAACACCCTGTGAATATTTTGTATTGTGTATTCAAACATGTGATAGGGCGGAAGTTTTTGGGATCAGTCAAGTCTCCTTTCTTGGGGAGAAGTCTTGTGCGACCTTTGCAGAACCATGGAGGAACATCACCTGTGTCCACGAGAGAATTGAAACAGTGTAGTAATGGTGTTTGGACACAGGGAAACAGTTTCCAATACCGGTTTCGAATGCCATCAGGCCCTGGAGCTGTATTAGATTTGGACTTTTTGATGACACTTTTCAGGCAATCTGGTGAGATGTAACAGACAAACGACCTATTTACTTTCTCATGCATTGCATGATCATAATCACGGACCCATGGTGCCTCAAGGTTACAGTCGCCGGGTACAGACCACAACTGTTTCCAGAACCGTTCATTGGCATCCATGGAAGGCCGTTTGTCATGTTCACCATCACTCTTTGTTTTCAGTTGCCTGTAGAAGTGCTTTTCATTGTTTCTAAAAAGTTTATTTTGTTTGATGAATTTACTTTTCTTTTCCCATTTTTCTTTCTTTCAGTCCAAACCTTATTTTGGCCTTAAGGGAATCGACAATTTGAAGAAGTACCTTTCCTTTTGTTGTCTTGTATTGTAATTTTAATTTTCTCCAAATTGCCTTTTGCCTTTTTGACATTGGACTCCTGATGATCTTAACTTCAGGCACAGCTCTATCCAGGAAATGTATTTTCTAGTTTCCGTTAGTTTTACTTGAAACCGGTTTTTCTTTGTTGTATTGTTCTTAGCATTGACTGACTATTATTATTATTATTATTATTATAGGATATTTATATAGCGCACATATCCACCCATCTAGTGCTTGCTCAAGCATGCAAAAAACGCCTTGAGCAAACACTAGTAGCGTGGATATATATATGTATTGGTTTTAGATTTACATGCTAGTTTTACATCTATATCTGTGATTTTCTGGTTGTTTTTAATGTAGACAATAGGTTCTTCAACATGTTTGTATATTCTCGATTTATGTGTCCTGAATGTATAGCGTGTATTGGTGACTATTGGTCATGGCTGAAATACCGCCGATGTGACAAGAAATCTTAACTCACTCACTCACTCATTAGGCTATAAGCGGCATGCAAAGCTTTTTAGCAAAACATATATCATTGTAATTTTCATATCACATTAAGTTTCCACAAATCTGTCCATTTTCAGGAGGTCACAGACTATTGTTATTTCACTGACTTGTCACAGTAAAACAGTTGCTCAAATAACCATATATTATGACTACGTGTCTCATTTAAAGTCCACATCGAACGAAAGCTCAAATCAAATCCTTCACATATTTTTCAACTCAGGTATATATGTTTCTCCTGTGATATAACCAGTTACCACAAATGTCGTTTCGTTTCAACACATGTATTATACCAGGTGCACTTGTCGCCTGTTGGGACCATGATGCCTACGCTCTGAACGCCTGAACAAACTGCCAAGGTAAAGACAACTAGTTCAGCTATATAGATCATAGATAATATCAACATTATTGTATTTTGATACCTGGACCTATTTTGTTTCTTTTAATTCTCTGTATTCATTGCTAAACATGCATCATAAACCTCAGTTGCCGGTAGGGACGTGTCTTTTCCATCGTTAGGTGAACTATTGTAATTAATGCCTAAGGGACAAAGTCCTATAATACGAACAGGCACTAATCATATTACACTACAGCATATGATGACTCCACGTACATTTCAATAAGTGAAAAGGTGAAGTTAAGCATTCTCACCCTGGTATCAGATACGATAGGTATAACTAGAGGATCTTTAGTATTTATGGCGTGCGTCGCGTGTCAAGTAAACAGAAGGAAAATATCGTTGATGTGGTGTATTGTTCTGTGTTTAGATATTTGGGTATGCATTGGGTCTGAAGTAAAAACAGAAGAAAAATATCGTTGATGTGCTGTAGTGTTTTGTGTTTAGATATTTCTATATAGATTTGGTCTGGAGTAATAGAAGAAAAATATCGTTGATGTGCTGTAGTGTTTTGTGTTTAGATATTTCTATATAGATGTGGTCTGGAGTAATAGAAGAAAAATATCGTTGATGTGCTGTAGTGTTTTGTGTTTAGATATTTAGGTATGGGTCGGGTCTTTAGTAATTGACGAACAACATCATTGGTGTGATAGTGTGTTCAGCATCTGAAATGTATGATGCAAATGTAGGTGCTGACATACCGCAATGAAGTTATTTCGATATGGGCCGGGTCTGAAGTAAACGGACAAAAATATCGTTGATGTGCAGTAGTGCTTTGTGTTTAGATATTTCGGTATTGTAATTAACGAAAAATATCGATGTCCAGTAGTGTTTTGTGTTAAGATATTTCGATATGGGTCGGGTCTGAAATAAACAGACAAAAATATCGTCGATGCGCCGTAGTGTTTTGTGTTTAGATATTTCTGTATAGTAATTGACGAAAAATATCGTTGATGTGCTTTAGTGGTTTAAACAGACAAAGCTAACATTGGTGTACGTAGTGGTTTGAACGTCTTAAATGTTTCATGTAAATGCAGGTGCAGAGATACAACGGTGAAGTTGTTTGTCTGATCAGAATAAGGAATCCCCATGGAACAAACGAGTGGAAAGGCAAATGGAGTGACCAGTAAGTTTGTTTCGTGTCTAACACCTTTCCTTTATGGAGTATTTTGCAGTTTTTAAACTTTTTGGGGTACATGGTTGCCCAGTCATACAATTCGCGTGGAAATATGCATCCATTTGGCATACCGAGTGTTCCACAAAAGGTTTCCCGTTCGCCGAGGTTATATTTCGTTCCTCATATATCAAGCTGACGCGCAGGATAGAACTGATAAATATTTCAACCCCAAAGTAATTCACCCAATAAATATTTCACAATGGGTTCATCATTTAGATCTATTAATTATAGCAATTCATTGTATAATTACTATTCAAATGTCACTGTATTCACAAATACATCATCCACGAGCATGAGCTTTTGAAAAACTTATATTTAACACGTCAAAACTTTGCATGGGCATTGGAAATCCACTATACGTGGAGTTACGCTGGCTGCATGAACAAATTGAACATGCTGAGGAAATCAAATATTTCAACACCGCTTCGTCACAGTTTTTATTTATTTATTCTCACCATAGTTCAACACACAGTTTGTGAAGAAACCGGGAAAAGAATAAAGGGACAAATGTGACAGAAAACGAATTACATTGTTTCTTTTTAGGACACCAGTAAGGGCTCAAGTTTGATTCGAAGAAATCATCATTTGTTTTGCAGGAGTCCTGAATGGGAGACTTTGGTCAAAGGCAAAAGATTTGAGACGAATTAGAGATGATGGGGAGTTCTGGATGGAACTGTCAGACTTAATGCAAAATTTACGCAAACTACAATTTGTTCCATGACTATTGATTTCGACAAAGATGGACAGTCCGATCCTTTAAGTGAGTAACTCCTGAATACAAGAATGTCTGTCTCTATTTGTAGATGTACGAAGCGTATGGAAATGGGGATCCTGACAAACAGGTTGGTGATGTGTTGTCCTGTACATAGAGCTCAGATCACAAATCAGTTGCAGATAAGCAGGGTTGGGCACGGTGATTCCTTGTATGGGTGACCGTGTTTGGAAGCTTGACTCCTGAGAGTTTCAAGGACTTCAGTCCTGCCCCACAACAAGTAGTGTCACGTTTGGCAAGTGAGTTTGTTCAAAATAGCCTCTGTTCACCCAGCAGGAAATGGGTACCAGTAGGGATAAGTCATGTGACTGTTAATCTTCTGGCACCTAACATGCAGTTTGGGTTATCCAAGGTGATCATGTGTTAGCACCTTGAGCATTCTTATGTGTGGATGTGTGCTCATTATCAATATTCACTATTATTATTATGTTTTACAGATTAAGATGAAAAACGCAGGGTTCGGGTGATCCTGGCACAGTCAGGCTGGTAATGCTCATCATCAGCTCAGGGCCCTTGCCCCTCTACACGCAGCCCAGACAGCGATTGGGACTTCTCCCAGGAAGCGCTGCCTTGTTGAACCCACCAAGAACTTTCCAGAGAATATGTAGACTCCCCAACACTGCAGCCTTCTGCATTACCCAGAGTGTCAGTAGGGCTATGCTCACAGGGGAGACCTCAGGCACTCTCCTGATCTGCGCAAAGAGATCAGGAGGTACCAAACCAAGGACATCGAGAAGAATGGGTAGTCCTGACGATAGTGTACTTGGGATGGAAGCGACACATTTCATTTAGCATGCTTTTCCTGAATCATGCCAATCACGTTGCTGTCAAAAGGGACTGAAAATTCAATGATATAAAGAAATTTAAAAGCATCATTTTCCATGACGCCCTGGACATGTTCATGGACGTACCATGGATGGACCTCGGAGTCACAACCACAGGCATGGCAAATACAATAGAAGCAGCGAGCCATGCCGTCATGTCTTTAAAAATATGATGTTTGTGCCAACAAAGGCCATTCACTGACAAGGTGTTGGACAGTCTCTGTAAATTCATCACACAGATGCCATTTCATGTTTCTTTAGAATCACACGACCGACTCTGGGCCAAAGTGGCGAAGGACTGCACCTGGTTTACTCCTATCGCTGCGCCGTCCAGCAGTGACAAAATCAACAAAATCAACTTCAGATTTCAGATTCTGTCCAACAACCTTGGCACGCTTAAATTACTGTGGAAGTCCTTGCGTTCATCATGAGAGACATGCATCACCAGAGGTTTATCTGATAAATAAATATGTGCAAAAGTACGCAATAAAATTCTATCATGAAGAGCCTCCACATTAATAAAAACAAACTTCCCGAATCGATTGGCATAAACGATTAAGAGAAAACGAGGATGGTGGGCTCTGTTATCAAACATGATACTTCTGGACAGGCGGTCAAAACTCTAGATTTATTATATTATTATATGTAAGTGAGATTGGGATTAATTAAAATCCAGCATATCCATGACGCTGTGTGATATTGAAACCTAAGAAGAAGAGAGTAGAAACTTGCCAGTGTTCCCCAACTGTAATTTCAAGAGACGCGTGACGCCAAGTCTTTTAAGGCTCCACCCCTTGGGCACGACAGAAACGTATGATCGTGATTTCGAGGCTTGGTTCGTCTGATTTTGTTTCTTAGTTTCAAACACCACAGCCGTGCTGGTGGTAAAAGCGAGATCTGCTTCACCTTCCGTCTTTCCTCCCCAATTAAGCTGATGTTCATTTGCAACGTGAATACTGTAATCACATTACTCCGCACTGAATATTGCATGGTAAAGTCAGTTCATTCATAAGGTAACAGAAAAATATCTTGGACAGGGTCGTGGGAAAACCCTAATGCAAACTTATTAGCTGTTAAGTTTCAGTAATATTTTGTTCGATATAGTATTAGTAATATTTTGTTCTGATTTTGTATTATCAAAGAGGGCATTCTGGGTAGGGCTTTTGTTGTCTTGTCTTTTTTCAGCCATTTTTTTTATCGGCCATTGTTTTTATTATGATGCCGCTGGTCTGTTCTTAAAACACCTGTGTGACCTCATTATGTTGATGTGTGTGACCTTATACATGACCTTATAACGCAGGGACAGACACTTCTGGAAGCTATGACCTCATGACACAGGTGCGTGACCTAATTACACAGAAACACAACACCATACACAATAGACATGTGTATTATACAGTAATTATTGTATACAATCATTCTGTATATGTGTAGTTTATACATTAGGTGCAACAACACAAATCTGTAGACATTTCTATCACAAATACATGATTCTTATTTACAAAAATACTGCTTGCCAACTACTTCACGGTTCAGTGAATTTCTATAGATGCATGAAATTTCTATAGATATTGTGTTTGACTGCTCAGGGGTCGCCTCACGAGGCGTGTGCTCACTATGTTGAACGTCTTCACAAGCGGCCACCCTGCTAATTCCTAGGCTGTTATCTATACAATGGAACAGCTCAGTGTGTACAACTCTTTTGTTAGCTAAACTATATTGTAACCAGTTTGTAGCCCGCCTCACTCATTGATAACAACGTATTTATTCAGGGGCATTTCAATAGATGTGAGTTGCCAAGCACTTAAATTGATAAAGACGCCATGCATGGTGAACATGCAGGGTGGCTTCAGTGAATTTGTGTACATGTTTGAACACACAGATTGAATGGGGTGGTGTGTCTTTTTGATTCTCGAATACTGACCATCAAAACTACATACCATTCGCATTTCCCACTCAAAGACGTTACAGAGACGACTTTGTCTCGATGTACGATGGCCTCAGTATAAGAACTATTATTTATGCTTTGCGAGAAAAAGGCATACTAGTCTATACATCTAGTTTAACGTACTTCCTACAAGAGGGATAATGGGGGATTCAACAGGTCATGTTTGTGTCATCTGGTGAAAACAGCTTGTCAATATCTTGGGGTATTATGTTATAACTATTCTACGTGTGAATCCTGGTATATGTCTGACACCTGGTCACATCCCAACTGTCATCTTGAAAGTGTTAAAGTTTGAATGATAAAACATTGCATCCAAGACATTAATATTGAATGCTATTTTCACATTCCTGTATCTAAATAGTTTTGTCTTGCCCATTAATTAGTTGTACAGTATTTAAACCTACCTGGTGCTAATCAATAATCATTTTGATTATAATAACCGATTTAAAGGCCTAGTGGCAGTTGACTGATCAAGGTAGAAGAGCCCCTGTTTTCCATTTACAATACATGGTCCTTAGAGGGGTGGTCTACCTTCAGTTGTTGGAGATCCTCAGTCTTTTTTATATTGTATTGTCCTAATCTGAAATCCTATTTTAGAGATATATGCTAGTTTTATTTCTTGATATTGTGATATTCTAGTTGGCACTCACTCACTCCATTTACAATAATATCAGGTTGCTCTCTATCCTAGATTCTCTCTATCCTGAATCTTTTTACTTTGATTGTTTTAAGAAATCAACACCCGTCACGATATGGCTGAAATATTGCCGATGTGACGTTAAATATTAACTCACTCACTAAGAACTCAACATGTAATTTAACGGTTTATGCAGAGTTGGGTTGTGACCCGTTTTTATTCCACAAGGAGTATTATATGATTAACTACTGGTGTAAGCTTCTTGTGAATGGTAATAGTATTTTATGGGGTTGTTTAGAGTATCTTGTATGAGGAGGTGGAGACTTGTGATGTACAGTATTGGGTATATCCAGTTAAATGTATTTTGACAGGCATTGGATTCAGTGAAATATGGTTACGGCAGGAATTGCCAATAGATTATTTATCAGTTATTAAAAGAAAATAGTGATCCTTACTCAGTTGTACAACTAACAGTTGATTAATGTCAGTCTTTCAACAATAGATATACATCATATGATAAACAAACAAGAAAGGTATGCAAATTTCATGTAATATTTATAAGATCTGTTTCCATCAGTAGACATTAGTATAGGAGCATTCCCAAAATCTACTCTACATCGTTTGTGAATAACAATGTCTCATTCCCCCTCTTCCTCCTCCTGATATATATTATTCGTGTCTTGTACTTACTACCGTATGTCTTCCTTTTGAGACCCAGTTGATTTTGAGAAAGTTGATTTTAGGTTTTAGGTTCTTTGTAAGAAGAAGAAGGCTGTCCTTGTTCTTCTTTTCTCTTTTGTTCTTCCAAGATATTAGGCAATTCAGGATCATACAGTTCCAGCATTCTATCTACAGACAGCATACCTGTTCTTTGACCACCTCTTATAACAGAGTAATAAGGATCAAGTTGACCATTGGCTTGTAACATATTACATCGAATCTATTTTTCTGTATCTTGCACAAACAGATTTCATTTTGTGGAATATTCAAGATGAAAACGGCCACTGCACTGGTCCACAGATAAATGAAGCTGGATTGACCGTGTGCCCTTCTATATAGATTTCCACAGTCTTAATGGAGCTTTGACCTTAACAACATCACTACCAGCATGTTCTGGATCGTAATGGATCTTATTCAAGTACTCTTCCCATGAAGCCATGACTCCAAATTACGAGAAGATTCAAAGACTAAACTATTTACATGAAACAGATCTCAAATGACATTTAATGTTCAATGTTTTATTCAGGTATAAAAAGCAAGGTACAATATTTACAACAACAACCTTTCACGGACGTAACGGTTTTCCCCCAGCCATTTCCAAGGTTGATGAATATCAGGATGAGATACATCTATTCCTATTCCCCATCTGTTACCAAAGGGCTTCGTCGGCTAGCTGCTTTGGATATGATTCAGTCAATACATGTTTCAAGTCACTGTTCTGAGACAATTTAGCCATTAACGCCTTAGTCATAACATGAAGGTTGGCAGTATCCCACACTTTGTGAGTAAAGCCTTTCACACATGTCCCAAGAAGTTTTTGCTTGGCTGGTGCAGTCTCTTGTAAAATACTTGCAAGTGTATGATCACCAAAGCAAATTGTCTTAGACTTCCATCCATAAAACAAATGGTCAGTCACTCCAACATGCATTGTCATTAGGGATACAGAAGATTTTGATAATTGATTTTGATAATCTTCCTGAAAGAGACAGGGAACCATGTCTTTGAGTTCGGGCACAAAGTCTGTCATCACATCACAACAATCCCTCAGTATTCTTTACTGGTCTAGGCACAATAAGATACTCTTGGAAGTAGGTACGACTTTGTCTTTGGTCGTTTCCCATTGTCTGAGATCCACACCATGCTGCTCCAATGTAGCATACATGTTAACCCCCATATGTGCAGAAGAACCTGAGGGACCAGACTTCGTGAGATCTTCTATTTGCTAGAACACACTGGGTAGTTCCAGCCAGTGTTTGCAAGGTGAGTACGATGCCACTTCGAGTAGGATAACTTCTAACACTAAAATACACATCATACTTCCTGATGTGAATATTCAGTACATTATCCCAAGACTTGGCTGTCACGAACACATGTTCACCAAGATCCAGATGACAGCGGAGATCCTGTGACAGGGTCAACGATTTGTCAGTAGGGTCAGAGTCTCAAGACCCAGCCATGTCAAGGTTTCTGTCTCTCCACTTTCTTCAAACTTAAAACTGTATGTCTAGGTAGGGTACACAATAGTTCTGCAACACTGTCAAAGGGGGTTTGAGTTTTTTCAATAATATCAGCCTTCATGTAGTTCGTTATGACTTTAAACTGTACCAGTTTGTTGACCACATTATCTACAAATTGTATAGCTGTCACTAGTCCACAGTGATTCTTCCTGAGAATATCATGGTGAACTGATTCTATTTTCTATGTGCCAACAGAACCGTTAGAGTCAAGAGCTTGGAATTGTTTTCATGGAGGAGACATTCACTTCAAAGATTTAGTTGAGAATGAATTTGTCAAACACTGTTTGGAGACCTTATATTGCCAAACGAGAATCTAAAGAGGTCATCCAGGTGTGTAACTAGATCACATAGGTGTGAGAAACAAAATGATAGACTTATGCTATACCCCCCTGTGTACAACAATCAGCAATATGTCCAATAATTGACATTTTGACCATCGACTTATCCAACATGCATTTGACAAGCAAATTGTTATGTAAATAAAAAGTGTTCCTCTATTCACGGCATGGGTTGCTGTAGATCCTGATATGGGCAGGTGGGTCCACTGCCATCCATACGCTTGCGGTTACTTAACAGATTATGTCGTGAAACATTTGACCAATTATTTCAGACACGTCATCATATATTTCCGACTACCCTAATGCAACGAGGGGTGGTGGGGAAGAAGTGTTGGTAAACGTGTCTGCCCGTCACCATTTCGATTCCCCTCGTGAGCACAATGTGTTAAGTTGATTCCTGGTTTTCCCCAATAATTTTGCAATATTGATATAAGCGGCATAAAACTTAACTCGCTCACACAACCAGCTCCATGAAGATTGCAGGTTTGGTTAAACGGTCATTTGGATTATGTGATTAAACTGGGTCATTTCGTTTTTTGTGTGTAATTGTATCCCATTGGCGTGGATAAGTGTTCAGACTGACTGACTGAGTTTAGTTTTATGCCACTTTTAGCAATATTCCAGCAACATTACGGCGGGGGGACACAAGAAATGGGCTTCACACATTGTGCCCATGTTGGGATTCGAACCCGGGTCTTCGGTGTGACGAGCCAACGCTTTAACCATTAGGCTACCCCACCGCCCCATAAGTGTTCAGAACATAAATCACTAGATTGTCTCATCGTGTGTATATATTTCACTTTCTAAGATAAGAAAACACTTTTGGAATGACCTACAATTCCATCTGGTCAATTATATTGCCTAATACTGTACGATGTATCAATTTCATACTTTCATATAAATACGAAACTCTAAGAGGCTGCACAGCTGCAAAGAAAATATATTCCCACATTCGAGGGGTGGTGGGGTAGTCTAGTGGTTAAAGCATTTGCTCGTCACCCCTAAGGCCTGTGTCCGATTCTTCACATGGGTACAATGTGTGAGCCCCATTTCTGGTGTTCTGTGATATTGCTGGAATATTGCTTAAAGCGGCGTTAAACAATACTCACTCACTCACTCCTACAGTTGTGCGATTTCGTTACTATAAGCTCCCCAAATCAGATGTTTTGAGTGGGTAATTTGGCTTAACGGCGTCATCGTTGCTCAGAATGACCGTGACAGCGTGGATCTTTGTTCACAATATCTATAACTTGATTGATTCGATCATTTAGAAACCGCCGTCACATATTGGTAAACAATCAATAAAACAACGTTTTTTAATGATTTAGTACAATACGTGTATGACTAGAAGTCAAAGGCAGCAGAGTCGCGCAGGTTAGAATCCTCTTTGAGTTGTTTTCGTGTTTAAAAGTGCCAGATTTATCAAACCTTTCTTCCTTTTTGTCAGACTATGTGCTCAGGATATTTGGAGAGTGGGGAACGGAGGTGAAAGTCAAGATCCCAAAGATCTGCAAGAAGCCGGAGTTTTCCGACAAGTATAGAGGTTGTAGTGTTAATTAATTCTCTTACTGTGATATCATTGTTATGTGTCAAAGTCTCAACAAACGATAAATGTTTTATGCAATGTTTTGTTTTTGGACGGTTCATAAAGACACAAGGAGCTCGTGCCAATTATGTTAAGGACAGAATATGTAAAACAATAACATTCGTGGCACTGAGCGTTTTCGACAAGTTGACATTTTTTATACATAAAGCTTCGTTCCGGACGTGACGTCACAGTTTCCATCACCCACAGGCAGAATCTCGCATGTGACCTTGAACTCAGCCACAAATCAATGTCACTCTTCTAACTGAGGAATTATCATAGATTTACATTCAAAGTATCGGTCTTGTTCGAGGGAAATCCCAATACATTTTGCCCTGAGTACTTCTTGCTGGAACTGTTTTCTTCAGTATAATAACATAGGGAGACGAGCCCAACTTTTACCATGTGTTTCCATTTGTATCTCAGAGATAGGAAGACGAAAGAATGGTTTCAGGTCGAACTGTTTAAGAAACTGTTTTTGGCTGGCACCATTATATATGTAGACGCAGTTACACTTCCATGTATGTATGTATGTATGTATGTATGTATGTATGTATGTATGTATGTATGTATGTATGTATGTATGTATGTATGTATGTATGTATGTATGTATGTATGTATGTATGTATGTATGTATGTATGTATGTATGTATGTGTGTATGCGTGTGTGTGTGTGTGTGTGTGTGGATGGATGATGGATGGATGGATGGATGGATGCATGCATGCATGTATATAATGTTCTGGCATAATAGTTTTTTATTTTTATATTTTATAAAAACATCTTTTGAAGAATATGTCCAGAAATAGTTTTGTCTGTGTTGTTACAGGATATTCTTGGTTACCGCGTTTCAATAGCATTTAATTTTCCAACAGTAGGGAAATATTTTAAGAGACTAAAAAGTTGTGTTGATGAAAGTGTGTTTGATACACAACTGCGAAACCTTAAAAAAATTTATGAACATGTTATGTGTTGGGAAATTATTTCTAATACCTAATTGGGGATAATCGTTAGATAATCGAGGATGGGTAACTGTTTCTCTGACCCTGAACGTCTATACTGTCAGGCCTCACACCGGAAGGAACTGTCCCTGTCGTAGTTCAAGTCATACAGGATGAACTCCGGCACGACAACTTCAGCAACATCGGCTGTGACGTATTAACCGTGAGTGAGAAGAGCTCTGGTCCTTTAAAACGAAGTAGGGTGACGAGGTTTCGTTAATGCTTCAGTAGCTAACCATCGTCCGCTTGTTGTGCAGAGTAAAACTCAAGTCTGATCAGTTTATATTTCACACTTAATGATCATTAACTGTTTGTATTACAGGAAATGTTCATGCAACACACATGATGTTAAAGTTTATTTCATTGTCAAAAACATCGCTCCATTGCAGGGGGATGGTCGTACACCTATTCAAGACATTGAGGGAAAGCCACAACACTCTGTTGAACTCCAGCGTGTGTTCCGCTACATCCTGTCACCTGGGACGTACATTCTGCGTCCTTCCAGAGAACGTGGAACCAGCAGGGAGTTCCTTGTACGGATCTTCTCACCCTGTCCAATCTATGAAGACAAGTATTAAGTGTCAATGAGTACATCACTAGTACTCAAGTAGTGATGGACTGTACACCGAAGTGTCACTACATTTCAGAGGAGAATTGGTCATTTATAGTATATGACGTATCAAATTAGTTTCGTTAACATAGGAGATATAATTTCATTGTCCAAGTTGGCTACGGTGATAGCACGACATGTCATACTTCATATAATTTGAAGTGTTTCAAGAGACAAGGCACCAGGGGCCGATACCGAGCACTTACTTCTATGTATTTTACTTCTATTAAACACACTTCTCAATATTTGTGTTAGAAATGTTCAGCCTGTGGTTTCTTATCTTGTCTATTGTTGGCCATCAGTTAATTGAAAACATTCCTAAACATTGATCACAACCTATTGTCAAGAACATTCCTCAAAATGCCTTCAATGAAATGATAATGATTACTTTAGAGAGGAAGTTAACTCTAAAATGGAATATATAATTCGTTCATTATAATTTCTATTACAGTTTATATCACTTGTTAAGCTCACAAAAATGTCATCACCCTGATCGCCTTTGGCATAAATCGGGTCAGTTACATCCCAGATTAAATATTCTTAAAGGACATTATATCCACATTCACCACTAATTTCCTTTAAGAATATAACGTTACCCTTGGTAGCCCCAAACACCAGTACTCAGTATTGTCAATTGACTGTCAAAAATATATAATTAAAAAAATATAAAAGATGCTGTCTTCGTGGTCACACTCGGTGACAGGTAATATATAAAGGCTACCACTGTTAAAACAATGGCAGTGTAAATTCATTACCCGTTAGAATCAGTGGTATGTGAGTCCTGAAAATGAACATGAAATATGTTGGGAAAACTATAAGATGCTATACGAAAACATTATAACCATCAACCCTTGTGGGTCGGTTTGAAAACTATTGACAAATGCATTACCCTCATTGTGATAGTGTGCCTCTCATAATTATTGACTATATTATTTCCAATAACATGCATAAAATGTTATGCTTATAGCAGTGCGAATTAAACCATTTGGATGAAATATATTTCGAATGAATTTGATCAATTAAATACAAGCTGTTCAATTTCAGTGGTTTATAGTTGTGTATCTCTCGATGATTAAAATGATTTTTTTTATTTCTTGTAAACTGACACATAAATGACATTTTACAATTTTAAGTTGGCATTGGTCTCTGCGAATGGCTGGCATATGTCTGTGAATATCATTAGTTTCTTGAAGTGTCCTCTTTCCCAATGATTGATGTTTGATGGGATATTTTACTTTGTGTGTTTAGGATGGGCAGGGTTTTATAATTATTATCTTGGTTATTTGCTTTTTAGTTGTAAGCATATAAGCATGCATATATAGTTGCTCAATTCTGGACTTCTAGTTCAAACTCGACTTTCAAACGTATATTCAGAGAATAAATCAATAATGTTCATGAAACAGTCCCGCGTTCATTGTCTGTTATGTTTCGTCATACGTGACTCACTGGATGGGCTCTAAAAATGATGAATGGAAACATCAGCATCACATCCGTAGATTTTAATACACAGTAGATACAAATATACACGACGAGGAATGACACAATCATGTCCGGTCTCACGGCGTTTCCTCCGAGTGACACATCCTGCTTGTTGTCATCCGCACACAAGCAGTTGGGTATCAGACAATGTGAATATCTACAGCAAGTATTACAAAGTCACACGCATTACACTTTAACATGAATATTGCAATTGCTCATTCAACAAGTGGGGAATTTTTAATAGGAATGGAATTTAAAACGTAACAATGAAAGTTGGTTGGTTGGTTTGTTACTTTACTTCGCACTCAGCAATATTCCAGCTATATGGCGGCGGTCTGAAAATAATCGAATGTGGACCAAATATTCCAGTGATCAACAGCATGAGCATCGATCTACGCAATGGGGACATGGTGACATGTGTCAACCAAGTCGGCGAGCCTGACCAACTGATCACGTTAGTCGCCTTTTACGACAAGCATGGCTGCTAAAGACCAATTCAGCCCGAATCCTCACGGGTTATAACACTAAAGGAATGTCTAAATTAGTTCTGTTATCAGAATTAAGCAATGTATGCTCACCAAAGCATGAAAACACTTATGAAGGACATGTGGAGCATATGTAGCTATATGAGACAGGGTATCCTAGTTTGATTTGTAGCTTGTTTTAGTTGAATAAAGGTCGCCACTGCTGGGCCACGATACGCTTATGTCTTTGTAAATACCTGGCATCACGATTTTTAAACAGTGATTCAGAAATACGTTCAAATAGGGATTATACAGTCGGAAGTGTGAAATGGACTCTTGTTTCTTATGATTAATATTTCGTTCTTATGAAACTGCTTTTGTCGATTCTGGCTTTGCAGTATGAGTTGGATAGCAACAGCAAATGGCGAAGGAAGCGCAGGCTTTTGTCCGATTAAAGCTGAGATAAACTAAAATGTATAATACACAAACATATCAAGCATAAGTCATACTTTAATATTGAGCTAATCCATGCAAGTAAAATACATGCAGCCAGATGACTGATTGGTAGTACACATGTATGCAGCATACTTTCTGGTAAGGTGATCACAGTTTCAGCTCTAAAACTCCGTTAATTTGTAGAGATTTGCTCAGCGTCGTCCAAAAACGTTTTGTTACTGTAATGTCTCCGATTATGAAGGGGCTGTTCAGTGGATCAAATATTAGAATCTCAACATGGCCACGGGGAGGCCATCTTGGTTAAAGGAAAAATAAGTTATTTTCCAAAGGTGACAGGATCAGAGGCCAAAAACTCTGTTGGACAAGAAGATTCGAATTAAAGACCCCCAAAACGTACCTCTTACATCCATATTAGTAAACGAATATTAAGCATAAAACATTGAAGCATTGAAGCATTAAGAAATATCTGAAGAAGGTGGATTAAGCTGCTAAATGTCACATCTGCATGACATCACTGTTCAAGTCAGAAACAAAACGCTCCTAAGCCTAATTCTGACTGTAACATTGTAAGTAAAAATCTATACTAAATACTTCTTGGTCATATCTTACACTACTGTGTAGCTATGGAACACGTATTAGTACACATACAGGATGAATTTGATTGATTGAGTGAGTGAGTATGCAGCTTTTAGAAAAATCCCAGCAATATCACGGCGGAGGACACCAGAAATGGGCTTCCTACATTGTACCCATGTGGAGAATGGAACCCCGGTCTTCAGCATGACGAGTAGCCGCTTTAACCATTAGGCTACCCCAAAGCCCCAGAATGTATTTGAAGGGATCCAGTTGCTTGATGCAAGTTGTATAGACAGGTGAGATATCGCCCATACTGCAAATGTATCCTTTACATGGTTGCTTATTTGTCCACTTTGTGTATACATTTATTGAGATTGGTATTAAAATGTAAACGGAAACATCGCTACAGTTTCAATAAGCATTAGCATCTATACTCACATATGTAAATGTCATACAAAGAGTTTGTTTTTATCTTTGAAAGGAGGAAGTGAAGAATTTTGTTTTTCGCAAAACATTTTCTTCTCAGGACACCCTCTGATCATCATGCTTAGGTATTATTCGGGAAACTTATCTTTATGTATTAACTATTGAAAATCTATTAGGTCTTTGAATGGCATTTAGAAGACAAACATGAGGAAGAGAGTCCGTAACGTTGTGTTCCTCGTAATGAAGAAGTTGACATCCATAAAAATTATCTTCCTTGTTAAAATATACTGTTATAAAATCAAGTTGTCTCTTCCGTGACATCCCTATAGAGTCATTATGCCATATTAATCTGCTGGATCTCCTGTTGTCCCTTGAGCACACCAGAAAACTAGGAACATGGGTTTAAGTCCCTAGTCGGTTCTTCACCACCAACGCCCGTGCTTGTGGGCTTCAGTAAAGTATTACACGTTTAGGACCAGCATCACGTTGAGCTGGCCAACGTACCCTGACAAGCCGTGATATACCTTGGATTCGGTTCAAAGTGCACTCACTCACTTACTCTCTGAGTCACGTAAGATGTGGACACTGCCACATTTGACATTGCTCCGGGAATAATGGCGCCGTTACTGCTCCAAGACTATGTCTGTGTTGTCGGCTACTTGGCTGAAAGAATAAAACATTGTTTGGAATCTAGTACGTACCTTGGGCGTGACGAGAGAACCCAATTACCCCATCAAACCTACCCTACTGCCCCATAACGTTTTGTATTTACAAGCGCGTCATGTACACATGCGTATTATTGTGTGTATTATTGCTAGTTACAGTCTACACATATGATCAGGACAATACAGCAGTAGGTCGGCATCTAAATAGAAAACTTCACTTAGAATGTTTTCGGTAGGAATGAGGAACCTGTCGAGCAAATGTGGTTTCAAATACCCTGAAAAAAACGATATGTGATAGGTACGAAAATTTCGAGTAATCTTTTGAGAAAAAAACACATTATCAATAGAATGTGAACTGGCTGCCAGATATTTTTTACAAAGGATTTCTACAGAATTAACTGACGACCAAAGGAACTATTACCAAACTGAGGAAATTTAAGAACAAGTTCAAAATAAATCAATGCAAACCGTATCGTCCACATACAACAATACTCTACGCTGTTAGTGATACACAATCACTGCGCTTTTGCTTGTAGAAACTGCGTAAAAGTTATGTTATACCGAAGACATGGGACACTCATTCTGAATAAAACACACGACGGACACCCAGAGGCGCCCATGCCCACATTGATGGAACTGTCGGATTATCCAGTGTTGTTGTAACTAACCTGACGATACGTTACAGACAGACAGGGTAGACATCAGATTAGTTTATTTTCTGATGTCCGGAATTACGGACTCGGGGATTACAGCTATAGATAGTGCGTCGGCAGAGACTGGCAGCGACGTAACTGGCAGAGGATCGTCTACACTGATGAAATGCGATTCTGAGCTGACAGAAGACTGCGTGTTTAACACCGGAAGGGACAACAAATGGCGGCATGGTGCGTATAGGAGGTCGTGGTATGTGGTAGAGGGGCTGTTGTGGTGGGAGGAGGAATTTGTTGGCAGATGAGAACATCACTTGTCATCCTACAGCGTTACATGGGAGACATTCTTCATCCAATCCTCTTACCGTTCCTAGAACAATTTCATCTGCATCACAACCCCAGAACCATTGCAGCCCACAATGTCAAGGTCTTGCCTTGGGCTGCGCTACACAAATTTGTCCCTTTTGAAATACGTTTGTGATGGTATGGATAGTCGTGTACGACAGTAGATACATCTTCCAGCTAACCGGCAAGAACTGATCCAGGTCCTCCAAGAACTTATCCCGGTCCTCCAAGAAGATTTTTCACGTATCCCATGTGACGTTTTCAGAAGACTGACTTTTCTTGGTTAATTGCTTGTCTTATCAGGAGCTATTAATGTGTCAGTGAACCGGAGCCATTTTTAGATGTATGTGGTCATTTTTCGTTACGTTGAAAGCTTACTTCTGCCACCCTACATCAATCCCGGCTAGCGCCATGCCAGTATCGGTCGTTATATGAATGTCTGGATTTATGAATTTCTGTTGAGACATTTGGCAATACATTTTACTTTCTTGTATCTGTTGTTTGTGTTTTTGAAAACAAGTTTGTCGAGTTTCCTTTGGTCGTCACTTAATTTGTTTAATCTTGAATACAATACAACGTCATCAGATCAGCAATACAACGTGAAGCAAAGAGTTTCGTTATCTATACAATCCATATATGAGCAGTAAGATGATTTATACTACGTTAAATCATAAGACATTTATTAGTGGACTCTGTACAATCCGACACACACTGGGACCCGGGAAAAATGTCGAATTATACAGAGTATCGGGTAGTTCAAATGTCTCCTTGTTGAATGTAGGAAAGAAGTAACAGGAAAATACGAAACAGGAAAAGTAACAAATAAAAGTAACAAAAAATGTGCTTGTAATTGTTTTGTTATACTTTGATATAAAAAATAAAACAAACAACTGAAAAAGTGTTTCTTTTGTTTCATTTTTTCCTAGCAAAATCTGTTACTTTTTCCGTTTCTTTATGCTGTTATTTTTTTCGATCACCCTCCTTGCTTGAATATTTTGCAAACAGTACCATAGTAACTGGCTTGTATCATGAAATTAATGCTTAATAGCTATTTTCTTGGTAAAAAAGGGAAAAACAAATTCTTTATTTACGTGTACAGGCGACATTGCTATTGGCTACGTCATTGTACACCAGACCTGACTGTCGATATAGATAATGGAGATCGGTAATCGTTAACTCAATAGCAATTGATTATCGATAATTATCGGAGACGTAGATTTGAGCAAAAAGGTCTGAACAAATTAATATTATTTACATCACTGGTAAGTAGCGACATGCTTTTGCATGGGTTATTAACAAAAAAGCGTCCTGAAAATAATTTAGAAGCAAGTCTTTAATACAGTCCTAAAAGTGTAATATATTGTGTATATCATTGGATTTATCATCTTCAGTACAATATACAAACATGTACTACTATCACAATCATATTCACACTTTGATATTTGATTAAATAAATTAATAGATCCCTTTTCACAGCCCATTCATCCTATGCTTGACATAAACATCCTTCGGAATGTACAGATCACGGATAATTCAATGTTTAAATGATGATAATATAGGAGAACGCTGCTGGGACCCTAAAAATATGTCGGAATTCACAGATTGTCGGATAATTCAGATGTGGGATTATACAGAGTCCACTGTATACAACTTGAAATCATAAAGGCATTTATACAACGTGAATGAGTGAGTGAGTGAGTGACTTTAGTTTTACGCCGCACCCAGCAATATTCCAGCTATATGGCGGCGGTCTGTAAATAATCGAGTCTGGACCAGACAATCCAGTGATCAACAGCATGAGCATCGATCTGCGTAATTGGGAACCAGTGACAACCAAATCAGCGAGCCTGGCCACCCGATCCCGTTAGTCTCCTCTTACGACAAGCATGGGTTACTGAAGATCAATATTCTAGCCCGGACCTTCACGGGTAGAGTGACAATTAGAAGTGATACATACAAAGGGGAGGTGGGAATGGGTCGGGTGGATTATGGAAGCCATCTGCAATATGCGAAACACAATGTTTCAAAAACTCTGAAGCAAAGTTACCTGCAGCTCGAGAGTGGATATGGTGAATACACCCGTGTGCTAGAAAGTCTCTGTTTCCTTCAAGTGATCGCCTGTGGAAGGAACCAGAATGTAACGACCCGGGGTGAGTTCGAAACGGAAATGTACGTCTGCCGCATTTTAGCGTAGTGTCTCTCATCCTGCTCCCGCTTGACGGTAGTGACTACTGTCTCATCGTCAGGACTCTTCGTCTGAAAGTAAACATTTATTTTGCTATAAGGCGCCACTTTTTTAATTTTAAGCAGATCGAAACAGCAGCCTTTTAGTAATTTAAAAGTTCAGAACATTTGGAGTGGATTGTCCACACATTCAGCGTTTTCGATGTTCATTGACATGTCATTCGTGTATGTTATTTACACTGCTACTGCATCGTACAGCAGATGTACAACTTGAAACAGATGGCCTTTAATATTGTACATGTTGATGTCAATACCTACTCACTGCAGGCTACTTTAAACAGGCGACATTGACGTAGGTGAGGTGAGGTTAGGTGAAATTGGGTTTTACGTTGTGCTTGAGAATATTTCGCTCATATGACGACGTGCATGCGTGTGTATGTGTATGTGCGGCTGCTTGTACTAACACAGACTTAATCTGGTTTTAGAGTGCTAGCCCACTGAGATACCATGCCGCAGTGAAGCATGAATACCCCACTCAGACACATTATACTGACTCCGAGCCGACCAGTCCTTGATGTACCCATTAATGCCGAGCGCCAAACAGGGACCAACAAGTACCATATTTTAACGTCTTTTGGTATGACGCGATCGGGGATCGAACCCGCGACCTTCCGCTCTCCGGGCGGACGCTCTAACCACTAAACCACGGAGGCGGTCTGCGATAAAGATAATGGAGATCGATAATCGTTAACTCAATAGAAATCGATTATCGATAAATATCGGAAACGTAGATTTGAGCAAAAATGTCTGAAAAAATTAATATAATTTACATCACTGGTAAGTGGCGACATGCTTTTGCATGGGTTATTAACAAAAAAGCGTCCTGAAAATAATTTAGAAGCAAGCCTTGAATACAGTCCTAAAAGTATATTGTGTGAAATATTTAACCTTTTTTCTATCAAAAAAGTTGATATACGATGTTATCGATGACACATTCAATTTTCATTTCGATATTCGTTAAAACTATTTCCTATCGAGGATATTTTCAATTATTGATCATTTTAGTCAGCCGTATTGTACATCTACTTTCAAAAGATGACAAGGCTTGTTGTACATTTCATCGCCACTGGCTATGTCATTGTACACCTACCTTGAACAGATTACATTGAATGTTGTACATTTCATCCCCACGGTCAGCACGCTGGATGGTGTTTACGACGATAGGTACAGAATCTAAGAATAAGGGTGAGTGAGTCAGTGAGTGTGGTTTTACACCGCTTTTAGCAATATTCCAGCAATATAGAAATAGGCACCAGAAATGGCTTCACACATTGTACCCATGTAGGGAATCGAACCCGGGTCTTCGGCGTGACGAGCGAGCGCTTCAACTACTAGACTACCCCACCACCTTGTGAATCAGAAGAAATCATCAAACTGATTTAAATAAATACATACGTACTGTCACAATCTGGCTGCACTACAATGAACATAATTTACACTAAAATGAAAATTTTCTGTCATGTGTAGTCGTTCAACGAAGCGATCTCAACATGCTTTTAGATTATATGGTTCGAGTTTACAGACGCACACATGGTTCGAGATTAGCTATACACACACGGTTCGAGATTTCAGATGTATCCCGGATCTCTTTCAAAACAAACATTTCTCGGATCGTGTTGCCTTGTGAAGATAACGTAAAACAAAACATAATTACTTTAGGATCCGAGACGGGTCTTTGTAGCATTGTCGCACTTTGCGAAACTTAAAGAAATATTCAACGCAGCGATTTATTTATCCAAGGTGAGTGATACATGAGAGTATGGCAATCTTTCATGCCATCTTTCATTACTGTTATATATGTTCGTAATCGTTGGTGATTCTCCATCATCACCATAATTCTGAAAACATCTTTCGACTTGTGAAGATCCGGGTGAGAATTTGTCCTCAACAACCCATGCTTGTCGTAAGAAGAGACTAACGGGATCGGGTGGTCAGGCTCGCTGACTTGGTTGACACATGTCATCGTATCCAAAGTGCATAGATCAATGCTCATGTTAATCACTGAATTGTCTGGTTTGACTGGATAACAGGAATATTGCTGAGGTAAACAACAAACAAAAACAAAGAAACAGACAGAAACATAAAGAAAAACGTCTTTTTATGCGTGGTTCAAGAACATCTGGTGTTAGCGATGAGTGTCAGTTGTCCATTCACATATTTTTCACTGCATTTTCACTTTTACGTCCATTCAAATCTCTTTTTACCAGATTATAGAGACTGCTTATTCTCGACTTATTTAAATACATTTGACAATACAAGCTAGAAAAGTAGAAGGTAATGAAGCATACAACCTTTAGATGACAATTTCTTTTTTATTGCAGAGAGCGACGTTTCGGTTTAGATTCTTATACCGAAACGTCGCACCCTATATAGAAGAAATATATAGAAGAAACTGTCACCTAAAAGTTGTATGCTCATTACTGACTCACCAACTTGTCGATCAAACAATTAAACTTGTAAAAGTATTCGCCATATTTATATGTCATATGATTATAAAACTTTTAATTTATTGGCACATGTTCTATACCATACCCTGAAAACCGTCTTCATGAGGAACCGTGAATGCCAGTCTTGGATTGTCTTGCAGTATCTGCGCATCGGATTCATCATCTCTGGAACCTCCCTTCCACTCCCCGAATATCCTCAAAACGTAATCTTTGAAAGATTAAAAGAGTGAGTGAGCATGTTTTACGCCACTTTTAGCAATATTCCAGCAATAGCACGTCGTCATATTAGCGAAATATTCTCAAGCACGACGTAAAACCCAATTTCACCTCACCTCACCTCCAGCAATAGCATGAATGGTAATCATGTGTGGAATCAATTTAGGAAATTACTAAATTAGGATAGGTAACCATGATCATGAGTAATTAAGATGGAAAACATTTTTACAAATGTCTTGAAACTTACGTAACTGCTCGGTTTGTCCATTAATGTCGAAATCGGGGGTTAGAGAACACACAGTCGTAATGAAGAAAATATCTCTGAAATCTCCGCAGTGCCATCCAGAACACCCTGTCCTCTTTGTCCCTCTAAGAGGTTTTTCCTGTCCAAACTGTTAACTTCTTCCAATTAGGGACTCCTGGAAACCATGGCAACATGTGTAAATACTAAAACTGAATCAAAATGGAAATGAAAGGAATTGGAGAACAATGTAAGTAGGGCTTGCTAAAATGATCGGTTATCGGAAATATCATCGATAGGAAATATAATAAATCATTATCGATATGAAATTGCGTTATCCATAATATATATTGATTGTTAGCTTATGTGACAGAATCTCACACAATATACAAATATTTAGGACTTTATTCATGGCCCGTTTCTCAAGGCGCCATTTTGTGAATAGTCCATGCAAAAACATGTCTCCACTCACCAGTGATGTGAAATATATTAATTTCTTCCGGACATTTTTGCTCAAAGTTACGCCTCCGATATTTATCGATGATCGATTGATAGTTAGTTGATTATTGATCTTTATTACCCATACGGGTGAGGAGATCCCGTGTAACATCTTTTTGATATTTGCACAGTGTGCAATTTAGTGATTCTCGACGTTGATTGGTTGATCGTATATTTGTACATTTTCATTGGATGCCGGAACTACTTTCACACACTACGTTCATTCATAAAGTTTCATCGATTCATTGATAAATTGACATTAAGTAATGTAATCACACATTCCGAGATCTAAAAAAGAAAACATTAAGGTTAAAGAATATGAATATTCTTTTTATTAGACGTTATTATTTTGGAATAAAACTGCGTTATAAATAGTAGTCTTTTTAAATTATATAATCTTTAAAAAACACACCAAACAATCGTTTGCATTGTTTGTAAACAAACATGGCCGCCGTTAGGCTAACCCCGATCAAGGTCATTTACCTAGTTAAAGTTGACGGTGACCAAATAGGAAGAGAGATAAGAATTTAAAAGGCCTTGAATTCCCAAAACCTGTTTGTTGTTGAAACTGAATTCGGGGAAATAGAAACAGCAAGATACCGACTAAAGATGTCATCTGAAAGTGTAACAAGTAAGTCGGACACGGCGTCCATGCCATCGAACCAGAAAACAGCTCCTTTCTTACCGGAATCAGTGCTAAATGTTCTTCTTCAAGATGACTTTTTATATCCATGCATTCCTAATCAATCTGAGAGGTTGGTCCTAGTAGAATCGGATTCCGACTAGAGTTATCCTTCTTGGAACTGCTGTACTCTACTAAGACGAGAGTGTAACACGCCTTCCACAGAACAAAATGTTGTTTAATCTTCAAACTTGGTGAGTTTCTTGACAGAAATCTTTTTCTAGATGTATTCGTGGGATGGTTGTCTTTTAGATTTCCCAACTTTTAACCGTTGACTTTCCCAAAAATTGACAGGTTTTTGCCAGAGTGTGTTTCAACACTACACCGTCACCCGTCACTAGAAAACACGTCAGTCATGAATGAACGATGTTCCGTCGAACTGACTTGATCGAATAATGTTTAGCTCTTATTAAGTTCAATGATATATTTCAAAGATCATTTTTATCATATTAACAAATGTTAATTAATTATTCCAGGCATAATAATTTTGTTGTATTTTAAAGCGATTTTATGATGTACTATTTCCATAGCGTAGTTATGTTATTACCGCTGGAGAAGTTAGGTTTAATACGCGCATGAATACGAATCAGCTGTTTAAGGTCACAAGTCCTGTCTCCGGGTGGTTTTTATTTCGTGGTTCTTCCTTTTAAATGGGTAATAAATAGAATATCAACGAGGTACGAGGATTATGAATATGCTCGTTAAAATAATGTTCAGTGCCTCGCCAAGGCTCGGCACTGTGAACATTATTTCAACTCGGGCATATTTCCCGTAATCACTCGTACCTCGTTGGTTATTCTCTAATTATTATCCATATCGATGGTCAGCCCTAAATGTTAGTAGATGCCTGTTTCGCAATACAGCATTGGTTACCTAATAGATAAACGGCTATCTGTTGACAGTCGTCTCAATCTCATAGTTTTTTATCAAATGTTATCATTGCATCATCACGATATGGCTGAAATATTGCCGATGTGACGATAAATTTTAACTCACTCACTCAGTTAACTCACTATCATTATACCAAAGGGTAGAATACTGTATATCCAAGTGTGTTCAATTCCTTTTAATGGAAAAAGTGTGTGAATATTATGTGCAACGCGCTAAAGCAGTTCCAATTAAATGAAATAATTGCAGATTGAGCCCAGTGACCAAACGTCGAAACAGCCGATCACATATTGTCATAATTGAACACAAATGTATGTGAAATGTGGATAAATCCGAACGGTTTCGTATGTTGCTGGAACACACCCGAGAAACATAACCGGATTGTATGAATTATTTACAGACCAATCTCTTATAGCTGGTCAATGGCTAAGTGTAAACAATATGCAAACAAAGAAATCCAGAATCAAATATCTCATAAAATACCAACTTGTCACTCCACTTTCCTGTCCATTCATCCGACCCCCATGGGTTGCGCATCTGCAAGAGGAAAACCCTCTTCCCGTTCTTTTTCGTTATCTTTGAAAAAAGAACACGAAGTTAGAGTGAGTGAGTGTCTTCCTCATAGTCTGGTCGGAGTGATGCGTGATACAAAGTTAGTATTACAAGCTCCAGGTTCCGTTTTGCTTTGTAGCTATGTTATAACGTGGTATTTCTTATCTTCGCCCATTATGTAAGTAGAAAAGACGTATTCCACATCCGTTGGAATCTCTGCTAAAAACAGAGTAGAATGTACCATTCTGACTGTATCGTGAGTTGGTTGGTTGGTTTAATATTTAAACCATTTGGACCAGACAATCCAGTGATTAACAACATGAGTATCGATCTACGCGATTATACAATTGGGACAAAACGATGACATGTGTTAACCAAGTCAGCGACCCTGACCATCAGATGCCCTTACTCGCTTCTTTACAACAAACATGGGTTGCTTAAGGTCAATTCTGACCCCGATCTTCTAAAGGATAATATCCCGACGCGGTTGCATGGCTGCTGGGTGAGACGAATGAATGTTGTTTTATAACAAATATATAATGGCAGCCACTAATCCAGCCTGGATTACACAATAAGGATAATTACTCATGACATGTTATCCAGACACTGGATGGCATTCAATCAGTTGAATCACCGAGTCTGACCAATGGATCAAATGTAATCAGCTTTTCTCATCACTATCTCTGCCCCGGAATCAACGCATTGGTGATAACACGTTTTATGTATATACATCTGTCATCATGAATCAGCCACTAGTCATATTTACCTCATGTGCACTAATCAGAGAGTAGGCGTGACCTGGAACTATTCCGTTTGATAATGACGTGCCCTGGAAGTTGCAGGGAACGTTTTATAACGGAGACAGTTTTTTTTATTATTCATTATTTCTCCGCATTTAATAAATATCTCAGCAAAGGTACACACCTATGCCATTCTCAAATTGTCAAACTGCTTTTGGTTCATGCAAGATAACACATGATAAACACAAGTATAGTTACATATAGCACATGTTTTGATGCTATCACCAGTTGGTATTCATTCACAAAGAAATCGTAAGAGTTAATATGGTTGGTTGGTTGTTGGTTAAATCCACACTCAGCAATATTCCAGCTACATGGCGGAGGCCACGACCAGACAATCCAGTGATCAATATCATCAGCATCGATCTACGCAATAGGGATACGATGACATGTGTCAACCAAGTCAGCGAGCCTGACCACCCAATCTCGCTGGCCACTTCTTAAGACAAGCAAATACGAATTATGAACATTTACAATGACTTTGCCATATGAAAGTCAAGACATAGAAACAAGGAACCTACTGATTTCGTGGAGCAAGTCACAAAGGCTCCACACTTCAGTGCATTGACTATACGTTGAAACAGGACGCTGTGATTGGTGTATTCCATCACTACCGTCTCTGGCACACCTCCTGTCAATGCTAGATAGGCATCACTTGGCATGCCACCTTCAGCAACACTGTACGAGTCGTGACATTTGTTCAAAAAGACATACTGAGGCATATAAAAATAAGTATATTGAACCTACATATTGGGCGAAGGTTATCAATATATGTTGAAATATATATTTCCAGGGGGATCAGTATGTTCAGCAGTTTCATTATTCAAGTTGCAATGAACATTACAAAGCACAGTGAACATGGTACAATGAACACCCAAGGTACACTGATCATCCAAGGTGCAGTGAACATCCAAGGTACAGTGAACACCCAAGGTACGGTTTACACCCAAAGTGCAGTGAACATCCAAGGTACAGTGAACATCCAAGGTACAGTGAACATCCAAGGAACACTGAACACCCAAAGTGCAGTGAACATCCAAGGTACAGTGAACATCCAAAGTACAGTGAAAACCCAAGCTACAATGAACAGCCAAGGTACAGTGAGCAACCAAGGTACAGTGAACATGGTTCCATGAACACCCAATGTACAGCGAACACCCATTGTACAGTGAACAACCAAGGTACAGTGAACATCCAAGGTACAGTGAACACCCAAAGTACAGAGAACATACAAAGTACAGTGAACATCCAAGCTACAGTGAACATCAAAGGTACAGAGAACACCCAAGGTATATTGGTAAGAGTATACAATAAATAATCATATATAGAATTGGAATGCTCCAACATGGAATTTAAATGTGGTAATGGTTTTGCTATGCATCCTTCATGTCAATGAAGATATTAAACGTTTATCGAACAAGTTTTATTAAAGGCATTTAGAAGTGACAAACATAAAGGCGAAACATTATGTATACAGTATATGTGAACTTCTTTAGGTTGAGGAAAACAACGTTTCGGGATATATTCTAAATTCTTCATCAGATAAATGTTTAATGAAGGAGTAGCAACATATCTCGAAGCATCGTGTTCCTCAACATAAGACGTTGACATCCATAATTGTGTTGCCTTTAATTCTTTTTGTCTGCAAGTATTAGCCAGAGGCAACCAATCTCGGATATCCGAGGGAACATAGCGGTAGCACTCAATGATAAAGTAAAGATCAGGCCTGGCACGTTGCTGTAAACTTTAGAAGATGTTGCTATTAGGATTGGCTAACATTATCCATAATCGGAAATATCGTCGATGGGAATATTATCAATGATTGTGGATATGAAAATTTGTGCTCTCGTGAATATCGTATATATATTTGGTGATCTTTTAAATTATTTTTCTCACACAATATATCAATTTAGGTCTGCTCCTAAATTATGTTCAGGATGCTGTTTTGTTAGTAATCCTTTCAAAAAAGATGTCACCACTCACCAGTGATGTGAAATATATTCATTTCTGTCTGACATGCTTTGGCATTATTGCTAAAAGTTACGTCTCCGATACTTTTTGAAAATCGATCGATATTTAGTTAACGATTATCTATCTCTATAATCTATATCGAAAGCCAGTCCTAGTTGTTATCCATTAACGTTTTCTGACTTACCCTGCAAGAGCCTTCTCCATCAGCGAAACCCACATTTCGTTAGTTCCTGATTTTGACTGAGCTCCGAATAATTCATTTGGTCCTTTTACTACAGGCAGGATATCATCAGTGTATACGTCCTCCCATTCCCCGAACCTCCACAGTCTGCAGTGGAAGATTCCGTCTGTCTTGGGCTTGAAGGCATTCTTGTCAATCACCTGAAATTTAATGGCATCAAGTATCAATTTGTTTCAAATTTAGTAAATTACGAATAATGAACACGTTTATATGACCAACTGTAGATGGTTTGGTTTGGTTCGGTTAATGTTGTAATGCAAGAGGTGAGCTGAAATTGGGTTTAACGTCGTGCTTGAGAATATTTCGCTCATATGACGACGTGCATGCGTGTGTATGTGTATGTGCGGCTGCTTGTACTAGCCCAGACTGAAGCTGGTTTTATAGTGCTAGCCCACTGAGATACCATGCCGCAGTGAAGCATGAATACCCCACTCAGACACATCATACTGACTCCGAGCAGACCAGTCCTTGCTGTACCCAATAATGCCGAACGCCAGGCAGCGACCAACAAGTACCATATTTTAACGTCTTTTGGTATGACGCGATCGGGGATTGAACCCGCGACCTTCCGCTCTCCGGGCGGACGCTCTAACCACTACACCGCGGAGGCGGTCTGTAATGCAAGACGGAACCTTTGTTATTGGACGAAAGGTATAGTACATCTGGTTCATACAATCAGATCAGAAACCCCGTGTATGCATTGCTTGGTTATTTGTTTAACGCCATACTCAGCAGTATTCCATCTATATTGCAGCGGTATGTAAATAATCCAGTCTGGGCCAGACAATCCAGTGATTAACAGCATGAGCATCGATCTGCGAATTAATGATTTTGGGAATCTTATTTTAGACAGCTTATACATGTATATGAGGGTTGGTTGTGTTAGATCAATTCTAACCCAGATCTTCACGGGTAGATTACGTGTGAGACTATGCGGTCATGTGGGAATGTACGGTGATGGAGCAATGGTATATCAGCACGTTTGTCTCAGGCTAGAAGAGCTAGTTTAGGAAACTTTGGTTCAACCGACGTTACGCCGAAATATATTAAAACCTGCATACCTATCACTTCTTATAGTATAAGACCGCCTCCGCGGTGTAGTGGTTAGAACGTTCGATCCCCGACCGCGTCATACCAAAAGACGTTAAAATATGGTACTTGTTGGTCGCTGTTTGGCGCTCGGCATTAATGGGTACAACAAGGACTGGTCTGCTCGGAGTCAGTATAATGTGTCTGAGTGGGGTATTCATGCTTCACTGCGGCATGGTATCTCAGTGAGCTGGCGCTATAAAACCAGCTTAAGTCTGGGCTAGTACAAGCAGCCGCACATACACATACACACGCATGCACGTCGTCATATGAGCGAAATATTCTCATGCACGACGTTAAACCCAATTTTACCTCACCTCACCTCACCTCTTACAGTATAAAATGCTGAAGAATACACGTAAAATCCAGAGATACCTTTTTCATGAGTTTCGGTTTTTCGGCGAGGTTTGCCAACATGGACAAGAACCAACATGTTCCAAACGTGCCTTGGTTGATATCTTCCATGCAAGCATCGCCATGAAACAGCACAGGGTCCGGGACTATCTCCTTTTATAACAAAACATTGGAGTAAGATGCATAGGTGAGTTAAGACGCTTATATGAATCACCGTATCATACTCCGTCCTGTGAATGAAATATGAAGTTTCAGTTTGTCTGTGGTATTAACGTCCTACTCAGTGAATGAATGAGTTTAGTTTGACGCCGCACTCTGCAATATTAGAGCAATCGATACATGTATGTTTGTATGGATGGATGTATGGATGGATGGATGGATGGATGATGTATGTATGGATGGATGCATGCATGTATGTAACTGTTGTCGTCATATATTACATTCTGTGACTGATTTCATTTTCTCTCACCACAAACCAGTTTCAGGACCTTATTCATTGCCTGCTTCCAAATTATGTCCAGGAATCTGTTTTGTTTATAATTCATGCAAAATCATGACGTGACGTGACGTGACATGACGTGACGTGACGTGACGTGAATATATTCATTTCTATCAGACATTTATGGCATTTTTGCTCACAGTTACCTCATTTATCGATAATCGATCGATATATAGTTGACGATTATCGATTTGTATTATCTATATCGATAACCAGTCCTTGATATGACTGCCGTCAAAAGTTAGCAAACCTATCGCCATCTTCATTCATGAAACACCAAATTAGGAAATCTATGAATGGTCAATTGAAACGAAACAAACATCAGCCTATCAGGATGATATGCTTTGCGATGTTTATTTTTTTGTAAAGCCAGGTGTCGAGCTACGTGGTAATAGTTGCAGGCAATACTCACATATGATCTCTTCCATTCTATTAGATGCGCAGTTTCATTAACGTTTATTATCGCCGGTTTATCGAAGTTGGGGTCTGTCCACTCCTGCCCAGGTGCAACCTCCGGACGTTCTGTCTTGCGTGGTACTGGGGCAGTCCTGAAGTCTCTCGTCCAGAACTGGAGTCCAGAACCTTCAGGATCTTCCTCGTAATTCATGCTTCGGTTTAGTAGTCACCTGGAACCTGTTAATTGTGTGTGTCACTTTGTACATAAATAAATAAATAATGTGCATCATTAGTTTACATGCAGACGAAAATACAGGATACATATTTGTACACATTTGAGTGAGTGGCTGAGTGAGGTTGGTTGAAAGGTTGTGTAAGTGGTTGAGTGAGTGGTTGTGTGAGTGGTTGAATGAGTGAGTGAGTGGTTGAGTGGCTGGTTGAGTGAGTGGTTGAGCGAGGTTGATTGAAAGGTTGAGTAAGTAGCTGAGTGGTTGAGTGAGTGGTTGTGTGAAAGGTTGAGTGAGTGGTTGTGTGAGTGGTTGAATGAGTGAGTGAGTGGTTGAGTGGCTGGTTGAGTGAGTGGTTGAGCGAGGTTGATTGAAAGATTGAGTAAGTAGCTGAGTGGTTGAGTGAGTGGTTGGATGAGTGGTTGAGTGAGTGGTTGAATGGTTCAGGGTTTGAATGGTTGAGTGGCTGGTTGAGTGAGTGGTTGTGTGAGTGGTTGAATGGTTGAGTGGATGGTTGAGTGAACGAGTGAATTTTTGAGTGAGTTGTTAAATGAGTTTTATCTAGTTTTATCTAGTTTTACCACAACATATTAGCTTAATGTTGAGAAAAGCCAGAAACAATGCATGTCTCAGAGGTTTGCCATCTTGGCATAAACCGCAATCACGGATATGGTCCTACAAAACCTGGAAACAAAATCGGGGCGAACCGGAATTCGAAACCACAATCATATGGACACAACTCTGCGGTGCTTTAGACGACTGAGGCACCCGTTCCCCGGGCCTGTTTCAAGAATCCCGTAGTGTTCCAGTTCCCGGTGGAAACTATGTAGTGTACAAAACCATCAGCTGACTGCTGTTCAACTTCCTTCAGCACTGTCTCAGATTATTAAATCGTCATATAGCCCTTCGTGTGTTTGTCAAAATTCACAAACCCATGAAGACCCGGGTCAGAGCTGTCTTCTTCAACCCATGATTGTCGTAAAAGGCGACGGGCGAGATTGAGTGGTCAGGCTCGGAACACATGTCATCGTATCCCATCTGCGTACATCGATACTCATGCTGTTGTTCACTGGATTGTCTGGCCCAGACTCGATTATTCATAGACCGCTGCCACATAGATGGAATATTGCTGAATGCAGCATTAAACAACAAACCATGCAAGCAATCATAATTCACAATCGAAGTTTGTGGTTTGTGCCAAGTTATATAATTATCATAAACATTTCCTTTTGGGTTGGGTGTTTGAAACATGGAAGTTCAGTTTAGTTGTTATTGTAGGGCTGGCTTTCGATATAGATAACAGAGATCGATAATCGTTAACTAAATATTGTAAATGGATCGGTTCACTCGAAACATTGTCAATGGATCGGTTCACTCAAAACATTTCCTATCCGTTATACCATTGAGCGAAATTACCTTTCAAACATTGATACTTTCAAGAATGTCATTCTGATCCTCCGATATTATCAATCTTGCAAATTTCGGTATTGTATATATTAAATATTCGGAATAGATCATTGGTTATAGAACACACTTGATATGGATGTGCAACTCCTTTGTTATTTACACACGACGTTTCTTGGCTATTACTTGCCCCTTTATCATTCACCTGATGAAGAGGCAGGCATTAGCCAAGAAACGTCGTAATTCACCTGATGAAGGAGCAAGTATTAGCCTAGTAACGTCTTGTGTAAATAATAAAGAAGTTGCACATCCATATCAAGTGCCTTGTATTACCCTACCAACTTCTAAATGCCTATCAAACATCTAGAACATGGGTTGCTGAAGATCAATTTCTAACCTGGATTTTCACAGGTCTTTAGCAAGTTTGATTGCACAACTAGCTCATGACACCTCGGGCATTGATGCGAGTCAAGGGAGCCTTCGATGATGCAAACTGTCGAGAGCATCATAAACAAAGATTACATGTGTAGTCGGAAAGTCACCCAACCATATCTTTGAAGAAAACCATATCTTTGAAGAGAACCATGTCTTTGAAGAGAACCATATCTTTGAAGAGAACCATATCTTTGAAGAGAACCATATCTTTGAAGAGAACCATGTCTTTGAAGGGGCCAAGGTGAAGGTTGAGCATTGAATCAGCGCATAATATAGAACAGCTAAAGTGTAGTTTGCTTCAGGCATGGATGCTACGTACCTGTCATACTGAGTGGAAAGGAATGTGGACATCACATTACTTGTGCTTGTAATATTTTATTGAGATTTGTAAGCCCAAAACTGAACTACTTTGCAACTAAAGCAAAACACTTTAAACTTCGATTGGTCTAAAATATTACAAAACTTATCTAATGTTACAAAGCTGACTACAATCGCCGAATGTCTGCAAATCCAAGGTCCCAAATGCCACTTGATACATGTTGTTCAATACACAACCATCGGAGAACTAAGTTAACGGGCAAACGAAACGATACCAAATCGAAATAACTGAAATTACAAAACAACAAACCACCATTGTGAAAAAGGACAGTGAATTTTAAAAAACAGGTGTATGGGCAACATGCACTCAGACTGACTCAGTCATGTCATTGGAGTGGCAACAATAACCAGTCCGTTTAGTCACTGTACATTAAGGATTGAAGTCCAAATTATCAAAGTAAATTTTGTATCGTTTCTTTCGTCCGTTAGTGTATTTACAGTGCTCAACGCAGCAATCATTATTTTCTGCAGCAGCTATTCATTGGAGTTTATATTGATAATATACCCTGCATATTAGCATGCATTAGCAACATGTACTTCTCGTTGTAAAGATGGTGTTGACAAATCTCATTGTATGGATGAATAAATCCATATATTGTCACCATGGGTAAGTGACAAGGGTCAAGTTACATATGACGTTTCACAAGTTATGTGCGGCTACGTGTCCTGGACGATCATGATTCCTCGGACAATGGGCAGTCCGTCTGTCTTTACAACTATCAGACACACACCTACCGTTATTTGAAGGCAAGTGTGTGTCACTTGCTATGCACTAGTTGAAAACCGCCCGCGTCAACGAAGCTACAAAATAATAAATATACTATCGCCTACACACGGACAAGTTCTTTCCCTATACCTGGACAGTGGACAGTCTGTTTTTGTGTACAATTATCACGCTGACCCTATCCACTGTTGGTGGTCACGGCTTTGCAACACCTTAAGTGCTAGTAGAATAACGAGAGACAGGACATTTATCGACTGAACATGGATGATTAGTTTCCTGCATTAATGATATAAAATGGTTTATCTATTCTCACAGATCACATAATGATTACTCTTAGACATAAGAATAACACGATTTTCCAACGAAGACCACCAGCAATAATTGATCCTTCACTTAAAACCCACTTCAAAGCATTTTAATAGAATACAGAGTTCATATAAACACACTCGAGATATATTAAATATTCAAATACAGGCTTTCATGTACATACGCACTTGACAAATTCAATGTAGAATGAACCAAACGTTACCTTAGCTTGTGACAGTTCTATCTGACTATAGCGTCTGTCACAGTCAAGTGTGTAGCTCATATATCCTGTTCAACGGCGGTTCTATATACATGCAATGCATTCCGGATCCCTGCGTCACACGACAGGTGACAGCTATTCATAGCCAACTGCCAAGGTATTCAGTCAGAGCATTAAATATGGAGTCTCAACCCAACAGAGCGTATAGTCTGCGTGGGGAGGTTAGTTTGTCGAAAAGCAGGTTATCATATGGATGTAGCGTGATAACACTACATCGAAACCTGTTTAAACAGTATATGACACTTAGATAGGGTACGAGCTTCATCTGACATACATTTTTGTATTACTCACCCGATGTTCTGTTCAATACCATACAGCTGTTGCATGCCCAGCAGGCACATCAAGGTTGTATATGAAAGTTTTTTAGACGTAGATGTCCGACGTGGAATCAACGTTGAAGTTTGACATACTATTAACGTTGAAAATGGGTTGTTCCGTGGTTGTATATGAAAGGTTTTTAGACGTAGATATCCGACGTGGAATCAACGTTGAAGTTTGACATATTATTAACGTTGAAAATGAGTTGTTCCGTGGTTGTGTCTGGGAGGTATCACGCTTTCCTGTAAATAGACTCGCACTTCATCTTTAAACTACACTAACGTAGCACCAAACTCATGCATCCAGCTAAAATAGCCAAAAAGCTACCTGCAACAAACAGTGTTCAAACATAAAATTGCAGTAAAAATATTTACCTGATAAAATACTTGGTTAAAATTCTACATTCAATATAATGTTCATTTAAGTTTTATGTCAGTTGGACGTATAATTCCAGTAAGAAGAAAAGAGTATTCCAAATTAATAAAGACTATTTACTGTTGTATTGTTATCTTGAAAAGGTGGAAATTGTCCCGAGAAGACATTTTGTCTGAATATCAGCTATTAGACAGACCCCTGAATAAACACAATGCAACTACTTTCACCATGAAAGGGTTCCAAGATGAACAGGAACTATACCTGAAGACAGCACATAAAACCAGTCACTGTTTATGAAATCTTTATGAACACAAACACACACAGAGAAACGTGGTTTAAAGCATAATGTAAAACATCACACATGACATAATCTGTAGGTGATCTCTGTTGTGATAATAACACAATATCATCTGCATATAGCATTAAACTGACATACAGCTTCTCTTCTTTCTGCCACTCCCTGCCTGGCGGTCAGGTGGATACTTCAGAAACGTTCCTAACTCTTTCTTGAAATTTGCTTTGGATGCATTCCCATCTCATTCCCATGAGATAGGACACATTCTGAAATTTTATATTTTAATACATGAATAATTTTATATGGAAGATATATTGTCTCAAATGATTCAAGTATTTGTTTAATCAATCACTTGAAAGGTTCATTTCACTGCTGTAACTTGCCATGTGAACATATGAACAGCATCAATACAAAATGTGACGAAAAATGTAAACAATTTATATTTTCAACTAAAGGAATGGAAGTTTTCTTAAACATTTTCAAAGAAAATCCTCAATTGCAAGTGGATTATTCAATAAGACTATGAATTAGACGATGCTTTATTGTCATATATTATTTGCTATGGTCATGATGAAAATGCTGCATTTGGTAATTAAATTACCCGAGATGATTGAATACAACCTTGTATTCTTAAAAGAAAACTTTTTGCCCATCAACATTCATTCTTGACATCAAATTGTTTGACATTGTCCTGCAAAACAATGGAAGATTGTTGTTATTCTGTCAGATTTAGTTTTCTTTAGAGATTCTCAGAAACGATTATTTCAAATTAAATAGGAGTTGTACTGATGTAGCAATTTAGCAGGAGTCATAAATTGTAACAAAAGCCATTTTACATTAAACGATAAGAAAACACAATGGGTGGTGGTTCACAGGTCAAAGAACAAGTCCATTGTGGGAGGTCTTCCAACACCATTTGTTCCCAAACACAAGGAAGTATGGATCATGGAGTTCTGAAAACAATAATGAGCTCTCATAAGTATACAATATATTCCCTATTATCTACTCTGATTCTCTTTGTCATTTGTACACTCATAAAACTCAGATAAATAACTTCTTCATAATTCAGAAATGTTTACACTTAATCTCTTATAGGAACGCTTAGAAAATCTCTCATATAATGAATTATGTTTGCCTATAATATCTGCGACGTCATAACTATGCTTCTCTGAATCATGAACAATAAAACAATGAGATTAAACTCTACACTGCCAGAAATAATCTATCATACCCTGAATAATATGACACTGAATAACATCTCTTACAACTCCGATCTACACTCAAAAAGACTTAAATGTACTCGTAAACAAACATCGCTGGCACACGCAAATTCTTGGAAACAGTGTATCTCTGACTCTCAATTCCAAGAAATGGAAGTCCTACTGTATTTGACCAAAGGGGTGACAGGTGGCCAAAACATATTGAAATGTAGGTCATACACTGAAAATAACTCTCTAATATACTCGATAGATGATCTTGACAAGGGAACATGTACATAAAATGCTGATATCTAACAATACCTGTACTCTAAATAATGGATTCTTCCAAATCTCAGTATGTTTCACTGCACACGCACTTAAATGCAAAATAATGAAAAACCTACACTTTGACAATAATAAAGAAACATCATATTCAAATTCTACAGCTGACCAAATACCTGAAGAGTGTGTCTCCCAGCAATAAACATCTATATATCTCTATAAATTTATGACTTTTGTCCTCTCGCGTGCTTTCTCGCATCCAGCTCTTTACGGCGAAAAACAATATGGCGCCAAGCAAGGGAGTGCTCATTAAACTAAACATCTCCGGGAGAAATCATTGTCAACTTATTCTCTTACATGATCAACCTTTGTGGTTGATATACTGGAAACAAGTGAAATGTTAAAAACTTGTTACCTTAGCATTGCTCCTTTTATGTGATCCACAAAATTGATGCCACCCAGTCTTCGAAGATGAGATTTTGGGGTGACGTTCGCTTCATTATCGATTAACCTGTCATGCATTCTTTGCATCATAAAGTAGACATTTACCCTATAAAGAGCAATTTGATGCAAACACCACCAATAATATTAACAAAAACGAAGCCTGAGGAAACATAATACTCATTCACTTGTCATTGATACAATGCCAGAACATCCTTGGAGGGTTTCAGCGATGGCCACTGGAAGTATTACTACCAAGTAACCTATTAAAAACCACCTACGTAGTACAACATAGGACACCTGATAACGAACGTGGGGTATCGAACTTCACACGGTCATTAAAACCTGAAAAAATGATGAGTTTAGGGGCTCGCTGAGGTAGGTCGTTAAGTCTCTGTCGCGCGCACTATCCGAAATGACGGTGCAACTGGCAATGACTGGGACTATAGTACCTATATTGTCTGTCTCATGTAACAGATAACAGCAATAGGAATTCAAAATTGTTATAAAAAGTCAGGCATTGATAGAGAAAGTCCTGATAATTTACAAATATACAAAAGGTAAGTGGTATTCAAGAAAAGGGTACCACAACTATAGTCATTTTAGCTGTGCATCAGGGTTATCTGGTTATAATTTTCATTAGTTGTTGAACGTCAGATAGCTTTTGTAAGATGATCGGCCATAATGTCCTGCTGCCCATTTATCATTCCCGTGGGCGGATCCAGGAATTTTGAAAAGGGGAGAGGAGGGAGGGGGGTCAGGGGGTTCGAACCCTGACACACAAACACCCCCCTTCTGGATCCGCGAATGATTCCAATATTTGTGAAACCAGCTCAACGCTTAAAACTAACAAGGATTCGGTAAGGCGAAGTACTTATCAAAGTCTAATGTCAACTTGGTTCATCTCAACCCATTCTGACCCGTGATGGTCCGGGTTAACCCATGCTTGTCGTAAGAGGGTTAGAAATGGTCTTAATAGGTGACTAACGGGATCGGGTGGTCAGACTCGCTGACATGATTGACACATGTCATCGGTTCCCAATTGCGTAGATCGATGCCCATGCTTTGATCACTGGATTGTCTGGTCCAGACTCGATTATTTACAGATTGCCGCCATCTAGCTGGAATATTGCTGAGTACGGTGTAAAATTATACTCACTCACTCACGCACTTCAACCCATTCTCCCTGCAAGACAGCGCCAAATTTCATTGAGTGTTATCGATGATTGTTGACGGTGACGATATCCCAGACATGCTCGGTGGGTGACAAGCCTGGACTGTGCGCTGGCCATGGCAAGATGGTTATGTTTTCCTGAGGGAATTATTCAGAAACAACACGAGTCCTGTGTGTTCTTGCGTTATCCCCATTTCTGGTGTCCCTCGCTGTGATGTTGCAGGAATATTGCTAAAAGCGGCGTAAAACAAAACTCAGTCAGTCAGTCAGTCTTGCGTTATCATCCTGAAACACAAGACCACGTCCATGTCCGCGCAAATGGCATCACGTGTGCCTCCAGGATGTTGTCACGGTAGTACTTCGAAGTTGCACCTGCGTAAATAACATGTAACGGTATTTTGCCAGTCACAGTGATCCCACCCCACAACATTACTGAGCCACCCCAATCGTGGCCAACGTAAACTGCATGACAGCAGCCATTCCGTCTACGCTACACTCGCTGCTCCTGTCACGGAAGTTCAAAATAAGCCCTGATTCATCCCAAAAACATCCCAAAAGGGAAGATTGACACCGGCGACATCTTGCAGTCATGTGACGCTCTATCAATCCCGTGATAACACATGGACGTCGGGCAGGTCGTATCTGAGAAGCTGATTACAAATAGTCTGCCCACTCACTCAAACACCTGTAGCTCTTTGAAGCTCACCTCCATTCTGGGGTGGTTAAGCTTTCGCTAGTCAGACAGAAGACCCAGGTACAATATGTGAAGCCCATTTCTGGTGCTCCCCGTCGTGATATTGCTGGAATATTGTTAAAAGCGGTGTAAAACTAACTCGCTCACTCACTCATCTCGAATCTGAGAGACCCGTGAAGGTCCGGGTTAGAATGAACCTTCAGTAACCCAGTGAGGCGACTGACGGGATCGGGTGGCCAAGCTCGCTGGCTTGGTTGACACATATCATCGCAGATTGATGCGCAGATCGTTGCGCAGATCGATGCTCATACTGTTGATCACTGGATTGTCTGGTCTAGACTCGATTATTTACAAACCGCCGCCGTATAGCCTGAATATTGCTGAGTGCGGCGTAAAACTCACTCACTCACTCACTCACTCACTCACTCACTCACTCACTCACTCACTCACTCACTCATCACTCACTCACTCCTCACTCACTCACTCACTCACTCCTCACTCACTCACTCACTCACTCACTCACTCACTCACTCACTCACTCACTCCTCACTCACTGGAGCCAAGTCTACTTTCATTCCTGACTACCCTTTGAGAAAGAAACCGCGTGGATCCGGGTTAGAAATTGTTTTCAGCATGTTTGTCGTTAGTGGCGACTAGCGGGACCGGACAAATGCCAAATGTGTAGATCTATGCGCGTGATGTTAGTCACTGGATTGTCTGGTCTAGACACATATATTTACTGACCGCCGTCATATCTTAGAATGTCATGTAGCGTATATTTGTATTTCGGAATACCCCATGTTCGAGGGTGCATGATAAAAAACATACTGTCGATTTCGTGATTTAGAAAGCGACGCGCTGCTTTGTTTATTTGTTGTTTAACGCCGCACTCAGCATTATTCCAACTCATGGCAGCAGTCTGTAACAATCGATTTTGGACCAGACAGCCCAGTAATCAACATCACGAGCATCCTGGCGTGACCCCTAATGGAATATCCTCGGCTCGCTGCTTTGCAGTAGCAATACCCAAGATTTGATTTAATAAGAAAGAGAGGGAACACATGTTGGCTGATGCATGATGGGAGTCACTGATCATAACCATGTTGACCATTTGGAGTGTATTGTCGTGCAAAGCGTTATATACACCTGCAGCGGAAATCCAACATAACTTGGTGTGATTAAAGAAAACGAACGAAGAGATTGGGCAACATGGAGTCACACAAATGACGGAACTGTATTTCAGTGAGCGAAAATCTAAAATATTGTGCTGTCCTGTGACAAGAGGAGGTTCCTGTTTACGATGAAGAAACATCCAAACAAAGAGACGCTATTCAGAAAGTGGGTTCTTATAATCATTGATGGTTCGTTAGACTCGCAGTATTACTTTTATCTCAGCACTTCAATGCGCTACATTTGAATGACAAGATCAGGCGTCAGGTTTGCTGTATTGTTCAATGCGTATGGTGTCAATCACCGGATTGTGTGGTCCAGATTTACACAGTCGGAGTCATATAGTTGTAAGTTTACACTTTTACATACCTTCTTAGAAAGAGCGTTCTTGTCACTCCGAATGTTTATGCATAGATCATTTAACCTAAATTCAAGTGGAAGCGAATTGTTCATTTCACATGTCTTGGTCATCTGAAGTGAAATACAATTAGTCATGCATGTCACTTTACCTGACAATATCCCTTTACAAGATATGTCACCAGACTCCAAACAGAAAGATGTAATGCATCTGTCATAAAGTCTGTGTCTCAAAATTAATTTGTCCCCATATCAGTCATTACATTCCAATGACAACCATTTTTAGTCAAGGACTGCATATTGTCGAACACAAAAAAACTTATCCCGAAGCTTTCACAGCTTTTGTCTTGATTTTGTTGTGAACGTAGTTATAAGGTAAGAACTTCAAACGATGGAATGAAGTAGGTCTACTCCATATAAAAACAGATGACATATTTCGTAATTATGTGTAAAGCAAATTGTTCAAATATTACATAAAAATGTACCATATCCCATCCTGTCAAGGTTACCCATTAACTTGACGGTAAAGTTAAGGGAACCTCGTTCTTTCAATCAACTTAACGGTAAAGTGAAGGGTACCTCGTCATTTTCATTAACTTGACGGTAAAGTGAAGGGTACCTCGTTCTTTCAATCAACTTTACGGTAAAGTGAAGGGTACCTCGTTCTTTCAATTAACTTAACGGTAAAGTTAAGGGTACCTCGTTCCTTCAATTAACTTAACGGTAAAGTGAAGGGTACCTCGTTCTTACAATCAACGTAATGGTAAAGTGAAGGGTACCTCGTTCTTTCAATCAACTTAACGGTAAAGTGAAGGGTACCTCGTTCTTTCAATCAACTTAACGGTAAAGTGAAGGGTACCTCGTATTTTCAACTAACTTAACGTAAAAGTGAAGGGTACCTCGTTCTTTCAATCAAGTTAACGGTAAAGTGAAGGGTACCTCGTACTATCAATCAACTTAATGGTAAAGTTCAGGGTACCCTCGTTCTTTCAATCAACGTAATGGTAAAGTGAAGGGTACCTCGTTCTTTCAATCAACTTAACGGTAAAGGTAAGGGTACCTCGTTCCTTCAATAAACTTAACGGTAAAGTGAAGGGTACCTCGTTCTTACAATCAACGTAATGGTAAAGTGAAGGGTACCTCGTTCTTTCAATCAACTTAACGGTAAAGTGAAGGGTACCTCGTTCTTTCAATCAACTTAACGGTAAAGTGAAGGGTACCTCGTATTTTCAACTAACTTAACGTAAAAGTGAAGAGTACCTCGTTCTTTCAATCAAGTTAACGGTAAAGTGAAGGGTACCTCGTACTATCAATCAACTTAATGGTAAAGTTCAGGGTATCCTCGTTCTTTCAATCAACGTAATGGTAAAGTGAAGGGTACCTCGTTCTTTCAACTAACTTAACGGTAAAGGTAAGGGTACCTCGTTCTTTCAATCAACTTAACGTAAAAGTGAAGGGTACCTCGTTCTTTTCATTAACTTGAAGATAAACTAGCAAACTGGAAACCATGTTCTTTTCATTAATTTTAGGGTAAAGTGTAGGATACCTCGTCATTTTCATTAACTTGGAGGTAAAACGAAGGGTACCTCGTTCTTTTCATTAACTTGAAGATAAACAGTAGCATGCTGGAAACCTTGTTCTCTTCATTAACTCTTTGTTTTGATAAATTCACTATATCATGATATGATAGGCTGTTCACTTTCGCAAAAGTGCAATAAATGAATTGCGATATCAAATCATATAAAAACGCTTTGTTATTTGTTTATTGCTTATCAAGTGTGACATTTCGTACAAAAAACGCACTCACTGTTTTATGCCATTGTGTTAAAGTTGTACTAAAGCAATATAACGGGGACTCCCCTTCTCGAAAGTAGTTCCGGGTTGTATGAATACGCCTTGTCTACCGTTAATGAAGCATAACGATCCATTGTGATTCAACGTCCAATCAGAAACACGGAAGATATGATCATTTAACAATCAGTTACCATATTAATAGTTCGGGGAGTGTTCATATGCAAGCGTTAGTCAATACGCGTTTCCGAAATAGGTAATCCGCCATAGAGAAAACCGGATGTATAGCTGTGAGCAAATATATTGTCATTTCAACACGGGAGAGTAATACGCACTACATGCATGCAACAGCTGTATGGTATTGAACAGAACATCGGGTGAGTAATACAAAAATGTATGTCAGATGAAGCTCGTACCCTATCTAAGTGTCATACACTGTTTAAACAGGTTTCGATGTAGTGTTATCACGCTACATCCATATGATAACCTGCTTTTCGACAAACTAACCTCCCCACGCAGACTATACGCTCTGTTGGGTTGAGACTCCATATTTAATGCTCTCCGTGATTGAATACCTTGGCAGTTGGCTATGAATAGCTGTCACCTGTCGTGTAACGCAGGGATCCGGAATGCATTGCATGTATATAGAAGCGCCGTTGAACAGGATATGTGAAAGGTATCGAGGAAAGGTGTCCGTTTGTTGTAGTTAAGATACCTGCTGTGACAGTTGTTCCATATAACGGTCCAGGTGTTTGCTGTGAACGGGACGCTATCGTGAGGTATGTACTCGGTGGCTTTCATGACCTAGATTAGTCGATGTTCATGTCAAGCTCAAGGCCATGTAAACCCAACACCAACATGAGCTACACACTTGACTGTGACAGATGCTATAGTCAGATAGAACTGTCACAAGCTAAGGTAACTTTTGGTTCATTTGACATTGAATTTGTCAAGTGCGTATGTACATGAAAGCCTGTATTTGAATATTTAATATATCTCGAGTGTATTTATATAAACTCTGTATTCTATTGAAATGCTTTGAAGTGGGTTTTAAGTGAAGGATCAATTATTGCTGGTGGTCTTCGTTGAAAAATCGTGTTATTCCTATGTCTAAGAGTAATAATTATGTGATCTGTGAGAATAGATAAACCATTTTATATCATTAATGCAGGAAACTAATCATCTATGTTCAGTCGATAAATGTCCAGTCTCTCGTTATTCTACTAGCACATAAGGTGTTGCAAAGCCGAGACCACCAACAGCGGACAGGGTCAGCGTGATAATTGTACACAAAAACAGACTGTCCATTGTCCAGGTATCGAGAAAGTATTTGTCCGTGTCTAGACGATAGTATAGTTATTGTTTTGTAGCTTCGTTGACGCGGGCGGTTTTCAACTAGTGCATAGAAAGTGACAGACACTTGCCTTCAAATATAGCGGTAGGTGTGTGTCTGATAGTTGTAAAGACAGACAGACTGCCCATTGTCCGAGGAATCATGATCGTCCAGGACACGTAGCTGCACATAACTTGTAATACGTCATATGTAACTACAGTGGAAACCTGATAAGTAAAATTTTAAGGGACTCGCCAAAATTGTTTACTAATCAGGTATTTTACTTATCCAAACTTATAAAAACCTGCAAATGACAACCATATACATGTATATGTATGCATATGTAACAATGAACAACTTATCAGGGATGGCCTCCAGTTGTCAGTGTATTGCCAACTGCTTGACGCCAGCGAGCTGTAAGTAGGATGTTTGTTTGACTGGAGACTGACACGACTGCCCCTCATGTCGGATATGTGGTGATCGCTAATTTAGTTATCCAGTATCTTTTGTTAAGTAATTTACTTCCAGGGACCGTGAGAAGACGTTCAGTTAAGCGGTATTGTTTACTTATCCGAGTTTAGTTAACCAGACTCTAATAGTGATAATTAATGAAGAAATTTGCGGGGACCAAAGAAAAGTGTTTACTTATCAGGTCTGTTTAGTTAAGCTGTCTTTACTTAGGCGGTTTCCACTGTATATTCATTCATTCATTCATTCATTCATTCATTCATTCATTCATTCATTCATTCATTCATTCATTCATTCATTCATTCATTCATTCATTACCTTGTCTGTTTGTCTATCTGACTGACTGTTCTATTTGCATTTAGAGAGAGAGAGAGGGAGGGAGGGAGGAGGAGAAAGAGATAGAGAATGGTTACTGCCCATTGTCCCTTGTCATTTACCCATGGCGACAATAGATGGATTTATTCATCCATACAATGAGATTTGTCAACACCATCTTTACAACGAGAAGTACATGTTGCCCGTCCATTTCTGTTCATAGAGGCATTGGATACATTCGGCAAATATAAATTTATGTAAATTATATATCATATTGTCGATTATACATAAATATATGCAGATGACATACACAGCAACACACGTGTAATGCATGCTAATATGAAGGGTATATTATCAATATGTACTCCAATGAATAGCTGCTGCAGAAAATAATGATTGCTGCGTTGAGCACTGTAAATAAACCAACGGGCGAAAGAAACGATACAAAATTTACTTTGATAATTTGGACTTCAATCCTTAATGTACAGTGACTAAACGGACTTGTTATTGTTGCCACTCCAATGAAATGACTGAGTCAGTCTGAGTCCATGTTGCCCATACACCTGTTTTTTTTAAAATTCACTGTCCTTTTTCACAATGGTGGTTTGTTGTTTTGTAATTTCAGTGATTTCGACTTGGTATCGTTTCTTTTGCCCGTTAATTTAGTTCTCCGATGGTGATGTATTGAACAACATGTATCAAGTGGCATTTGGGACCTTGGATTTGCAGACATTCGGCCATTGTAGTCAGCTTTGTAACATTAGATAAGTTTTGTAATATTTTAGACCAATCGAAGTTTAAAGTGTTTTGCTTTAGTCGCAAAGTAGTTTAGTTTTGGGCTTACAAATCTTAATAAAATATTACAAGCACAAGTAATGTGATGTCCACATTCCTTTCCACTCAGTATGACAGGTACGTAGCATCCATGCCTGAAGCAAACTACACTTTAGCTGTTCTATATTATGCCCTGATTCAATGCTCAACCTTCACCTTGGCCCCTTCAAAGACATGGTTCTCTTCAAAGATATGGTTCTCTTCAAAGACATGGTTCTCTTCAAAGACATGGTTCTCTTCAAAGATACGGTTCTCTTTAAAGATATGGTTCTCTTCAAAGATATGGTTCTCTTCAAAGATATGGTTGGTTGACTTTCCGACTACACACGTAATCTTTGTTTATGATGCTCTCGACAGTTTGCGTCATCGAAGGCTCCCTTGACTCGCATCAATGCCCGAGGTGTCATGACCTACTTGTGCAATCAAACTTGCTAAAGACCTGTGAAGATCCAGGTTAGAAATTGATCTTCAGCAACCCATGTTCTAGATGTTTGATAGGCATTTAGAAGTTGGTAGGGTAATACAAGGCACTTGATATGGATGTGCAACTTCTTTATTTTTACACACGACGTTACTAGGCCAATACTTGCTCCTTCATCAGGTGAATTACGACGTTTCTGGGCTAATGCCTGCCTCTTCATTAGGTGAATGAACGTCGTGTGTAAATAATAAAGACGTTGCACATCCATATCAAGTGTGTTGTATAACCAATGATCTATTCCGAATATTTAATATATACAATACCGAAATTTGCAAGATTGATAATATCGCAGCAACAGAATGACATTCTTGAAAGTATCAATGTTTGAAAGGTAATTTCGCTCAATGGTATAACGGATAGGACATGTTTTGAGCGAACCGATCCATTGACAATGTTTCGAGTGAACCGATCCATTTACAATATTTAGTTAACGATTATCGATCTCTGTTATCTATATCGAAAGCCAGCCCTACAATAACAACTAAACTGAACACCTAACCCAACAGGAAATGTTTATGATAATTATATAACTTGGCACAAACCACAAACTTCGATTGTGAATTATGATTGCTTGGATGGTTTGTTGTTTAATGCTGCATTCAGCAATATTCCATCTATGTGGCAGCGGTCTATGAATAATCGAGTCTGGGCCAGACAATCCAGTGAACAACAGCATGGGTATCGATTTACGCAGATGGGATACGATGACATGTGTTCCGAGCCTGACCATTCAATGTCGCCAGTCGCCTTTTACGACATGCATGGGTTGAAGAAGACAGTTCTGACCCGGGTCTTCATGGGTTTGTGAATTTTGACAAACACACGAAGGGCTATATGACGATTTAATAATCTGAGACAGTGTTGAACAAAGTTGAACAGCAGTCAGCTGATGGTTTTGTACACTACAGTGTTTCCACCGGGAACTGGAACACTGCGGGATTCTTGAAACAGGCCCGGGGAACGGGTGCCTGAGTCGTCTAAAGCACCGCAGAGTTGTGTCCATATGATTATGGTTTCGAATTCCGGTTCGCCCCGATTTTGTTTCCAGGTTTTGTAGGGCCATATCCGTGATTGCGGTTTATGCCAAGATGGCAAACCTCTGAGACATGCATTGTTTCTGGCTTTACTCCACATTAAGCTGATATGTTGTGGTAATAAAACTAGATAAAACTCATTCAACAACTCACTCAACCAGCCACTCAACCATTCAAACACTCAACCATTCAACCACTCACTCAACCAGCCACTCAACCATTCAAACACTCAACCATTCAACCACTCACTCAACCAGCCACTCAACCATTCAACCACTCACTCAACCGCTCATCCAACCACTCATTCAACCACTCAACCATTCAACCACTCACTCAACCAGCCACTCAACCATTCAACCACTCACTCAACCAGCCACTCAACCTTTCAACCACTCACTCAACCGCTCATCCAACCACTCATTCAACCACTCAACCACTCATTCAACCACTCACTCAACCAGCCACTCAACCATTCAACCACTCACTCAACCGCTCATCCAACCACTCACTCAACCACTCAACCACTCATTCAACCACTCATTCAACCACTCATTCAACCACTCATCCAACCACTCACTCAACCACTCATTCAACCACTCACTCAACCACTCATCCAACCACTCACTCAACCACTCAACTACTTACTCAGCCTTTCAATCAACCTCGCTCAACCACTCACTCAACCAGCCACTCAACCACTCACTCACCCATTCAACCACTCACACAACCACTCACTCAACCACTTACACAACCTTTCAACCAACCTCACTCAACCACTCACTCAAATGTGTACAAATATGTGTCCTGTATTTTCGTCTGCATGTAAACTAATGATGCACATTATATATTTATTTATCTACAAAGTGACACACACAATTAACAGGTTCCAGGTGACTACTAAACCGAAGCATGAACTACGAGGAAGATCCTGAAGGGTCTGGACTCCAGTTCTGGACGAGAGACTTCAGGACTGCCCCAGTACCACGCAAGACAGAACGTCCGGAGGTTGCACCTGGACAGGAGTGGACAGACCCCAACTTCGATAAACCGGCGATAATAAAAGTTGATGAAACTGCGCATCTAATAGAATGGAAGAGATCATATGTGAGTATTGTCTGCAACTATTACCTCGTAGCTCGACACCTGGCTTAAAAAAAAATTAACATCGCTAAGCATATCATCCTGATGGGCTGATGTTTGTTTCGTTTCAATTGACCATTCATAGATTTCCTAATTTGGTGTTCCATGAATGAAGATGGCGATGGGTTTGCTAACTTTTGGTGGCAGTCATATCAAGGACTGGTTATCGATATAGATAATACAACTCGATAATCGTCAACTATATATCGATCGATTGTCAATAAATGACGTAACTGTGAGCAAAAATGCCATAAATGTCTGATGGAATTGAATATATTTCACGTCACTGGCGCGTGGTACATGATTTTGCATGAATTATAAACAAAACAGATTCCTATACATAATTTGGAAGCAGGCAATGAATAAGGTCCTCAAACTGGTTGATGGTGTGAGAAAATGAAATCTTTCACAGAATGTAATGTATGACGACAACAGTGACATACATGCATGCATCCATCCATCCATCCATCCATCCACACACACACACACACACACACACACACACACACACACACATACATACATACATACATTTACCGATTGCTCTAATATTGCAGAGTGCGGCGTCAAACTAAACTCATTCATTCACTGAGTAGTGCGTCAATACCTCAGACAAACTGAAACTTCATATTTCATTCACAGGAAGGAGTATGATACGGTGAACCATATAAACGCCTTAACTCACCTATGCATCTTACTCCAATGTTTTGTTTTAAAAGGAGATTGTCCCGGACCCTGTGCTGTTTCATGACGATGCTTGCATAGAAGATATCAACCAAGGCACGTTTGGAACATGTTGGTTCTTGTCCATGTTGGCAAACCTTGCCGAAAAACCGAAACTCATGAAAAAAGGTATCTCTTGGTTTTACTTGTATTATTCAGCACTGTATACTATAAGAAGTGATAGGTATGCAAGTTGAAATATATTTCGGTGTAACGTCGGTTGAACCAAAGTTCCCTAAACTAGCTCGTCTAGCCTGAGACAAGCGTGCTGATATACCATTGCTCCATCACCGTACATTTCCACATGACCGCATAGTCTCACACGTTATCTCATCGAAATTAGGAGGATTCTCCATATTGTGTTCTAGGCTTATTTTCATGTGTGATGTATCGTTCAGAAGAATCCTTGTTATGGGTTGAAGTAAAGAAGTAACATGTCAACGATATGAAAAGATATTTGAATCTGAATTCTAACACAACCTCATATATAGGCTTTCTAAAATGTGATTCCCAAAATCATTAATTGGCAGATCGATGCTCATGCTGTTAATCACTGGATTGTCTGGCCCAGATTATTTGCAATATAGCTGGAATATAGCTGGAATACTGCTGAGTATGGCGTTTAAACAACAACCAACCAATGCATACACGGGGTTTCTGATCTGATTGTATGAACCAGATATACTATACCATTCGTCCAATAACAAAGGTTCCTTCTTGCATTACAGACCGCCTCCGTGGTGTAGTGGTTAAGGCGTCCGCCCGGAGAGCGGAAGGTCGCGGGTTCGATCCCCGACCGCGTCATCCCAAAAGACGTTAACATATGGTACTTGTTGGTCCCTGCCTGGCGTTCGGTATTATTGGGTACAACAAGGACTGGTCGGCTCGGAGTCAGTATGATGTGTCTGAGTGGGGCATTCATGCTTCACTGCGGCATGGTATCTAAAGCACTATAAAACCAGCTTCAGTCTGCATGGTATCTCAGTGCAGCCGCACTTACACATACACACGCATGCACGTCGTCATATGAGCGAAATATTCTCTAGCACGACGTTAAACCCAATTTCACCTCACCTCTTGCATTACAACATGAACCAAACCAAACCAAATAAACAAGGTCTCTACAGTTGGTCATATAAACGTGTTCATTATGAACGTAATTTACTATATTTGAAACAAATTGATACCATTAAATTTCAGGTGATTGACAAGAATGCCTTCAAGCCTAAGACAGACGGAATCTTCCACTGCCGACTGTGGAGGTTCGGGGAATGGGAGGATGTATACACTGATGATATCCTGCCTGTAGTAAAAGGAACAAATGAATTATTTGGAGCTCAGTCAAAATCAGGAACTAACGAAATGTGGGTTTCGCTGATGGAGAAGGCTCTTGCAGGGTAAGTCAAAGATGTGTATGATGATAACTGTTCTTGAGATCTTGTCGAGGCATTCAGATGATGGAAGAACATGTAGACAAAAAACGTTAATGGATAACATCTAGGACTGGTTTTCGATATAGATAATAGAAATCGATAATCGTAGACTAAATGTCGATCGATTTTCGATAAATATCGGATACGTAGCTTTGAACAACACTGCCAAAACATGTCTGAAAGAAATGAAAATAGTTCACATCACTTGTGAGTGGTGACATGGTTTTGCATAGATTATTAACAAAACAGCATCCTGGACATAATTTAGAAGCAGACTAATTTGATATATTCTGAGAAAAAAATAATTTAATTTTTTTTTCTAACACCAAATATATATACGATATTCATGAGAGCACACATTTTCATATCCATAATCATTGATAATATTCCCATCGACGATATTTCGGATTATCGATAATGTTAGCCAATCCTAATAGCAACTTCTTCTAAAGTTTACAGCAACGTGCCAGGCCTGATCTTTTCTTGATCATTGAGTGCTACCACTATGTTCCCTCGGATATCCGAGATTGATTGCCTCTGGCTTATACTTGCAGACAAAAAGAATTAAAGGCAAAACAATTATGGATGTCAACGTCTTATGTTGATGAACACGATGCTTCGGGATATGTTGTTACTCCTTCATTAAACATTTATCTGGTAAAGGATTAAGAATATATCCCGAAACGTTGTTTTCCTCAACCTAAAGAAGTTCACATATACTGTATACATAATGTTTCGCCTTTATGTTTGTCACTTCTAAATGCCTTTAATAAAAGTTGTTCGATAAACGTTTAATATCTTCATTGACATGAAGGATGCATAGCAAAACCATAACCACATTTAAATTCCATGTTGGAGCATTCCAATTCTATATATGATTATTTATTGTATACTCTTACCACTGTACCTGGATGTTCACTGTAGCTTGGATGTTCACTGTACTTTGTATGTTCACTGCACTTTGGGTGTTCACTGTACCTTGGATGTTCACTGTAGCTTGGATGTCCACTGTACCTTGGATGTTCACTGTAGCTTGGATGTCCACCGTACCTTGGATTTTCACTGTAGCTTGGATGTCCACTGTGCCTTGGATGTTCACTGTAGCTTGTATGTTCACTGAACCATGGATGTACTCTGTACCTTGGATGTTCACTGCAGCTTGGGTGTTCACTGTACCTTGGATGTTCACTGTACCTTGGATGTTCACTGTAGCTTGTATCTTCACTGAACCATGGATGTTCTCTGTACCTTGGATGTTCACTGTACCTTGGATGTTCACTGTAGCTTGTATGTTCAGTGTACCTTGGATGTTCTCTGTACCTCGGATGTTCCCTGCAGATTGGGTGTTCAGTGTACCTTGGATGTTCACTGTACCTTGGATGTTCACTGCACCTTGTATGTTCACTGCACCTTGGATGTTCAGTGTACCTTGGGTGTTCATTGTACCATGTTCACTGTACCTTGTGATGTTCATTGCAACTTGAATAATGAAACTGCTGAACATACTGATCCCCCTGGAAATATATATTTCAACATATATTGGTAACCTTCGCCCAATATGTAGGTTCAATATACTTATTTTTATATGCCTCAGTATGTCTTTTTGAACAGATGTCACGACTCGTACAAAGTTGCTGAAGGAGGCATGCCAAGTGATGCCTATCTAGCATTGACAGGAGGTGTGCCAGAGACGGTAGTGATGAAATACACCAATCACAGCGTCCTGTTTCAACGTATAGTCAATGCACTGAAGTGTGGAGCCTTTGTGACTTGCTCCACGAAATCAGTAGGTTCCTTGTTTCTATGTCTTGACTTTCACATGGCAAAGTCATTGTATATGTTCTTAATTCTTATTTGCTTGTCTTAAGAAGTGGCCAACGAGATTGGGTGATCAGGCTCGCTGACTTCGTTGACACATGTCATCGTATCCATATTGCGTAGATCGATGCTGATGATATTGATCACTGGATTGTCTGGTCCTGGCCTCCGACATGTAGCTGGAATATTGCTGAGTGTGGATTTAACCAACAACCAAACCAACCATCTTAACTCTTACGATTTCTTTGTAAATGAATACCAACTAGTGATAGCATCAAAATATGTACTATATGTAACTATACTTGTGTTTATCATGTGTTATCTTTCATGAACCAAAAGCAGTTTGACAATTTGTGAATGGCATAGGTGTGTACCTTTGCTGAGATATTTAGTAAATGTGGAGAAATAATGAATAATAAAAAACTCCGGTATAAAACATTTCCTGCAACTTCCAGGGCACGTCATCATCAAACGGAATAGTTCCAGGTCACGCCTACTCTCTGATTAGTGCACATGAGGTAAATATGACTAGTGGCTGATTCATGATGACAGATGTATATACAAAAACGTGTTATCACCAATGCGTTGATTCCGGGGCAGAGATAGTGATGAGAAAATCTGATTAAATTTGATCCATTTGTCAGACTCGGTGATTCAATTGATTAAATGCGATCCAGTGTCATGAAAACATGTCATGAGTAATTATCCTTATTGTGTGATCCAGGCTGGATTAGAGGCTGCCATTATATATTTGTTATAAAGCAACATTCATTCGTCTCACCCAGCAGCCATGCCACCGCGTCGGGCTATTATCCTTTAGAAGATCCGGGTCAGAATTGGTCTTAAGCAACCCATGTTTGTTGTAAAGAAGCGAGTAAGGGCATCGGGTGGTCAGGGTCGCTGACTTTGTTAACACATGTCATCGTATTGTCCCAATTGTGTAATCGCGTAGATCGATACTCATGTTGTTAATCACTGGATTGTCTGGTCCAAATGGTTTAAACATTAAACCAGCCAACCAACTCACAATATAGTCAGAATGGTACATTTTACTCTGTTTTTAGCAGAGATTCTGTTATAGGGACTAATTCAGGACAGCCATCGTCCAAATATTTATAAAGTCCAAAACTATGTACTCAAGACATGTGAGACTTTATTGTAATATATATATGACGCTAAGCTGTATTTTTAATCACTACTGTACATCCTTATCACTACCGCATTGTAAATTGACTTGTCAGCCCATTAATTATTGTATAAGACATTTATAACCTTCATCGGTAATCCCCATCGGTGTCTGCCATCACATCAACTGGTCAAGGAAGTGCTATTGTTTTTCTGTCTGTCCATTGATGAGTCATCGCCTGTCCATTGTTATCAAAAACTGTATATATATACTTAGTATGCCTACATCTAGACACAAAAAGGGTACGAGTCTGGTATTCCGACTGTTTGTGTTGGGACGACCACGAGCAGGATAATGCCGCCCGTAGGAAACGCCCTGGGGTTGAGCAGGAACTCCGCTCACCTAATTTATGTCTTGTGTATTGTCTGTCATGTAACTAAAGAAGTTTGAGCTCAACGTATTCTTTCGTCTTGTCAACGTATTGTACCTACACTTCGTCTTAATTCCGAGCTAATTCCCCAGTCGACCACATACCACGCGTTGACAATTCCAACGGATGTGGAATACGTTGTGTCTTTTCTACTTACATAATTGGCGAAGATAAGAAACACCATGTTATAACATAGCTACAAAGCAACACTGGACCTGAAGCTTGTAATACTAATTTTGTATCACTCATCACATCACAGACTATGAGGAAGACACTCACTCACTCTAACTTCGTCTTCTTTTTTTCAAAGATAACGAAAAAGAACGGGAAGAGGGTTTTCCTCTTGCAGATGCGCAACCCATGGGGGTCGGATGAATGGACAGGGAAGTGGAGTGACAAGTTGGTATTTTATGAGATATTTGATTCCGGATTTCTTTGTTTGCATATTGTTTACACTTAACCATTGACCAGCTATAAGAGATTGGTCTGTAAATAATTCATACAATCCGGTGATGTTTCTCGGGTGTGTTCCAACAACATACGAAAGCGTTCGAATTTCACCAACATTTCACATACATTTGTGTTCAATTATGACAATATGTGATCGGCTGTTTCGACGTTTGGTCACTGGGCTCAGTCTTCGATTATTTCATTTAATCTGAACTGCATTAGTGCGTTGCACATAATATTCAAACACTGTTTCCATTAAAAGGAATTGAACACACTTGGATATACAGTATTCACCCTTTGGTGTAATGATAGTGAGTTAACTGAGTGAGTGAGTTAAAATTTATCGTCACATCGGCAATATTTCAGCCATATCGTGATGATGCAATGATAACATTTGATAAAAAACTATGAGATTGAGACAACTGTCAACAGATAGCCGTTTATCTATTAGGTGACCAATGATGTATTGCGAAACAAGCATCTACTAACATTTAGGGCTGACCATCGATATGGATAATAAAGATCAATAATCAACTAACTATCAATCGATCATCGATAACTATCAGAGGCGTAACTTTGAGCAAAAATGTCCGGAAGTAATTAATATATTTCACATTACTGGGGAGTGGAGACATGTTTTTGCATGGACTATTCACAAAATGGCGCCCTGAGAAACGGGCCATGAATAAAGTCCTAAATATTTGTATATTTTGTGAGATTCTGTCACATAAGCTAATAATCAATATTATGGATAACACAATTTCATATCGATAATGTTTATTATATTTCCTATGACATTTCCGATAACCGATCATTTTGGCAAGCCTACTTACATTGTTCTTCAATTCCTTTCATTTCCATTTTGACTCAGTTTTATTATTTACACACGTTGCCATGGTTTCCAGGAGTCCTAATTGGAAGAAGTTAACGGATTTGGACAGGCAAAACCTCTTAGAGGACAAAGAGGACGGGGTGTTCTGGATGGCACTGCGAGATTTCAGAGAGATTTTCTTCATAACGACTGTGTGTTCTCTAACCCCCGATTTCGACATCAATGGACAAACCGAGCAGTTACGTAAGTTTCAAGACATTTGTAAAAATGTTTTCCATCTTAATTACTCATGATCATGGTTACCTATCCTAATTTAGTAATTTCCTAAATTGATTCCACACATGATTACCAGTCGTGCTATTGCTGGAGGTGAGGTGAGGTGAAATTGGGTTTTACGTCGTGCTTGAGAATATTTCGCTCATATGACGACGCGCTATTGCTGGAATATTGCTAAAAGTGGCGTAAAACATACTCACTCACTCTTTTAATCTTTCAAAGATTACGTTTTGAGGATATTCGGGGAGTGGAAGGGAGGTTCCAGAGATGATGAATCCGATGCGCAGATACTCCAAGACAATCCAAGACTGGCATTCACGGTTCCTCATGAAGACGGCTTTCAGGGTATGGTATGGGACATGTGCCAATAAATTATAAGTTTTATAATCATATGAAAAATATGGCGAATAATTTTCTAAGTTTAATTGTTTGATCGACAAGTTGGTGAGTCAGTAATGAGCATACAACTTTTAGATGACAGTTTCCTGTATATATTTCTTCTATATATAGTCCGACGTTTCGGTATAAGAATCTATACCGAAACGTCGCTCTCTGCAATAAAACAGAAATTGTCATCTAAAGGTTGTATGCTTCATTACCTTTTACTTTGGCGGATGAAGCTTGTAATGACAAATGTATTTAAATAAATCGAGAATAAGCAGTCTCTATAACCTGGTAAAAAGAGATTTCAATGGACGTAAAAGTAAAAATGCAGTGAAAAATATGTGAATGGATAACTGACACTCATTGCTAACACCAGGTGTTCGTGAACCACGCATAAAAAGACGTTTTTCCTTATGTTTCTGTCTGTTTGTTTGTTTGTTTTTGTTTGTTGTTTACCTCAGCAATATTCCAGTTATCCAGTCAAACCAGACAATTTAGTGATTAACATGAGCATTGAACTATGCACTTTGGATACGATGACATGTGTCAACCAAGTCAGCGAGCCTGACCACCCGATCCCGTTAGTCTCTTCTTACGACAAGCATGGGTTGTTGAAGACAATCTTCAGGAGTCGAAAGATGTTTTGAGAATTATGGTGATGATGGAGAATCACCAACGATTACGAACATATATAACAGTAATGAAAGATGGCATGAAAGATTGCCATACTCTCATGTATCACTCACCTTGGATAAATAAATCGCTGCGTTGAATATTTCTTTAAGTTTCGCAAAGTGCGACAAAACTACAAAGACCCGTCTCGGATCCTAAAGAAATTATGTTTTGTTTATGTTATCTTCACAAGGCAACACGATCCGAGAAATGTTTGTTTTGAAAGAGATCCGGGATACATCTGAAATCTCGAACCGTGTATGTATAGCTAATCTCGAACCATGTGTGCGTCTGTAAACTCGAACCATATAATCTAAAAGCATGTTGAGATCGTTTCGTTGAACGACTGCACATGACAGAAAAATTTCATTTGAGTGTAATTTATGTTCATTGTAGTGAAGCCAGATCGTGACAGTACGTATGTGTTTATTTAAATAAGTTTGATGATTTCTTCTGATTCTCAAGGCGGTGGGGTGGCCTAGTGGTTAAAGCGTTCGCTCGTCACGCCGAAGACCCGGTTTCGATTCCCCACATGTGTACAATGTGTGAAGCCCATTTCAGGTGCCTATTTCTAATATTACTTGAATATTGCTAAAAGCGGTGTAAAGCACACTCACTGACTTACTCACTCTTATTCGTAGATTCTGTACCTATCGTCGTCCACATCATCCAGCGAGCTGACCGTGGGGATGAAATGTACAACATTCAATGTAATCTGTTCAAGGTAGGTGTACAATGACATAGCCAGTGGCAATGAAATGTACAACATGCCTTGTCATCTTTGGAAAGTAGATGTACAATACGGCTGACTAAAATGATCAATAATTGAAAATATCCTCGATAGGAAATAGTTTTTACGATTATCGAAACGAAAATTGAATGTGTCATCGATAACATCGTATATCAACTTTTTGATAGAAAAAAGTTTAATTATTTCACACAATATACTTTTAGGACTGTATTCAAGGCTTGCTTCTAAATTATTTTCAGGACGCTTTTTGTTAATAACCCATGCAAAAGCATGTCGTCACTTACCAGTGATGTAAATTATATTAATTTTTTCAGACATTTTTGCTCAAATCTACGTCTCCGATATTTATCGATAATCGATTGCTATTGAGTTAACGATTATTGATCTCCATTATCTATATCGACAGTCAGGTCTGGTGTACAATGACTTAGCCTATAGCAATGGCACTCAATGTAGCAGACCGCCTCCGTGGTGTAGTGGTTATAGCGTCTGCCCGGAGAGCGGAAGGTCGCGGGTTCGATCCCCGACCGCGTCATACCAAAAGACGTTTAACTATGGTACTTGTTGGTCCCTGTCTGGCGCTCGGCATTAATGGGTACATCAAGGACTGGTCGGCTCGGAGTCAGTATAATATGTCTGAGTGGGGTATTCATGCTTCACTGCGGCATGGTATCTCAGTGGGCTAGCACTATAAAACCAGATTAAGTCTGGGTTAGTACAAGCAGCCGCACATACACATACACACTCATAAACGTCGTCATATGAGCGAAATATTCTCAAGCACGACGTAAAACCCAATTTCACCTCACCTCACCTACCTCAATGTCGCCTGTTTAAAGTAGCCTACAGTGAGTAGGTAGTGACATCAACATGTACAATATTAAGGGACATCTATTTCAAGTTGTACATCTGGTGTACAATGCAGTAGCAGTGTAAGTAACATACACGAATGACATGTCAATGAACATCGAAAACGCTGAATGTGTGGACAATCCACTCCAAATGTTCTGAACTTTTAAATTACTAAATGGCTGCTGTTTCGAACTGCTTAAAATTAAATAAGTGACCCCTTATAGCAAAATATATGTTTATTTTCAGACGAAGAGTCCTGACGATGAGACAGTAGTCACTACCGTCAAGCGGGAGCAGGATGAGACACACTACGCTAAAATGCGACAGCGTACATTCCGTTTCGAACTCACCCCAGGTCGTTACATCCTGGTTCCTTCCACAGGCGATCGCGAAGGAAACAGAGACTATCTGGCCCGGGTGTATTCACCATATCCACTGTCCGACTGCAGGTAACTTCACTTCAAGTTTTGAAACATTGTGTTTCGCATATTGCAGATGGCTTCCATAATCCACCCCGACCCATTCCACCTCCCTTTGTATGTATCACTTCTGATTGTCACTCCACCAGTGAAGGTCCGGGTTAGAATATTGATCTTCAGTAACCCATGCTTGTCGTAAGAGGAGACTAACGGGATCGGGTGGCCAGGTTGCTGATTTGGTCGACACATGTCATTGATTCCCAATTGCGCAGATCGATGGTCATGCTGTTGATCACTGGATTGTCTGGTCCAGACTCGATTATTTACAGACCGCCGCCATATAGCTGGAATATTCCTCGATGCGGCGTAAAACTAAACTCACTCACTCAATCACTCACGTTGTATAAATGCCTTTATGATTTCAAGTTGTATACAGTGGACTCTGTATAATCCCACATCTGAATTATCCGACAATCTGTGAATTCCGACATATTTTTAGGGTCCCAGCAGCGTTCTCCTATATTATCATCATTTAAATATTGAATTATCCGTGATCTGTACATTCCGAAGGATGTTTATGTCAAGCATAGGATGAATGGGCTGTGAAAAGGGATCTATTAATTTATTTAATCAAACATCAAAGAGTGATAATGATTCTGATAGTAGTACATGTTTGTATATTGTACTGAAGATAATAAATCCAATGATATACACAATATACTTTTAGGACTGTATTCAAGGCTTGCTTCTAACTTATTTTCAGGACGCCTTTTTGTTAATAACCCATTCAAAAACATGTCGTCACTTACCAGTGATGTACATTATATTACTTTTTTTCAGACAGTTTTGCTCAAATCTACGTCTCCGATCATTATCGATAATCGATTTCTATTGAGTTAACAATTATCGATCTCCATTATCTATATCGACAGTCAGGTCTGGTGTACAATGACTGAGACAAAAGCATGCACTCAGTGTCGCCTGTACATGTAAATAAAGACTTTGTTTTTTTCCTTTTTTACCAAGAAAATACCTATTAAGCATTAGTTTCATGGTATAAATGTAACTGTAAATGCCTTATAAATGTAACGTAGTATAAAAACACTTTACTCGCCCTCATGGATTGTCTAGATAACGAAACTCTTTGCTTCACGTTGTATTGCTGATCTGATGACGTTGTATTGTATTCAAGATTGAGCAAATTAAGTGACGACCAAAGGAAACTCGACAAACTTGTGTTCAAAAACACAAACAACAGATACAAGAAGTAAAATGTATTGCAAATGTCTCAACGAAATTCACATAAATCAAGACATTCATATAACGACCGATACTGGCATGGCGCTAGCCGGGATTGATGTAGGGTGGCAGAAATATGCTTTCAACGTAACGAAAAATGACTACACACATCTAAAAATGGCTCCGGTTCATTGACACATTAATAGCTCCTGATCAGACACGCAATGAACCAAGAAAAGTCAGTCTTCTGAAAACGTCACATGGGATACGTGAAAAATCCTCTTGGAGGACCTGGATCAGTTCTTGTCGGTTAGCTGGAAGATGTTATTTACTGTCGCACGCGACTATCCATACCATCCCAAACGTATTTCAAAAGGGACACATTTGTGTAGCGCAGGCCAAGGCAAGACCTTGACATTGTGGGCTGCAAGGAAGCTCGGGCTGTGTGGGATCTGGGGTTGTGATGCGGATGAAATTGTTCTAGGAACGGTAAGAGGATTGGATGAAGAATGTCTCCCATGTAACCCTGTAGGATGACAAGCTATGCTCTCATCTGCCCACAAATTCCTCCTCCCACCACAACAGCCCCTCTACCACATACCACGACCTCGTATACGCACCATGCCGCCATTTGTTGTCCCTTTCGGTGTTAAACACGCGGTCTTTGTCAGCTCAGAATCGCATTTCATCAGTGTAGACGATCCTCTGCCAGTTACGTCGTTGCCAGTCTCTGCCGACGTGCTATCTATAGCTGTAATCCCTGAGTCCTAAGTCTCCTGGTCACTGTCTGTCGCCTTACCATATGCCCAAAGCCATTTGCCGCTTATGACGAAACTGTAAGGAAGAATTCCGGAGATCAGAAAATACACCAATCTGATGTCTACCCTGTCTGTCTGTGACCTATCGTCAGGTTAGTTACAACAACACTGGATAATCCGGCAGTTCCATCAATGTTGGCATGGGCGCCTCTGGGTGTCAGTCGTGTGTTTTGTTCAGAATGAGAGTCCCATGTCTTCGGTATAACATAACTTTTACGCAGTTTCTACAAGCAAAAGCACAGTGAATGTGTATCACTAACAGCGTAGAGTATTGTTGTATTTGGACGATACGGTTTGCATTGATTTATTTTGAACTTGTTCTTAAATTTCCTCAGTTTGGTAGTAGTTCCTTTGGTCGTCAGTTAATTCTGTAGAAATCCTTCGTAAAAAATATCTGGCAGCCAGTTCACATTCTATTGGTAATGTGTTTTTTTCTCAAAAGATCACTCGAAATTTTGGTACCTGTCACATATAGTGTTTTTCAGGGTATTTGAAACCACATTTGCTCGACAGGTTCCTCGTTCCAACCGAAGACACGACACATAGTCATGTGTCGTATTCTAAGTGAAGTTTTCTATTTAGATGCCGACCTACTGCTGGATTGTCCTGATCATATGTGTAGACTGTAACTAGCAATAATACACACAATAATACACATGTGTACATGACGCGCTTGTAAATACAAAACGTTATGGGGCAGTAGGGTAGGTTTGATGGGGTAATTGGGTTCTCTCGTCACGCCGAAAGGTACGTACTAGATTCCAAACAATGTTTTATTCTTTCAGCCAAGTAGCAGACAACACAGACATAGTCTTGGAGCAGTAACGGCGTCAATACTCCCGGAGCAACACGGATCCCATGACAGATGGATGATGCCAAATGTGGCAGTGTCCATATCTTACGTGACTTAGAGAGTGAGTGAGTTAGTGCACTTTGACGCCGCTTTGAACCGAATCCAAGGTATATCACGTCTTGTCAGGGTACGTTGGCCAGCTCGACGTGATGCTGGTCTTAAACGTGTACTACTTTACTTAAGCCCACAAGCACGGGCGTGGTGCTGAAGAACCGAATAGGGACTAAAACCCATGTTCCTAGTTTTCTGGTGTGCTCAGGGGACAACAGGAAATCCAGCAGATTAATATGGCATAATGACTCTATAAGGATGTCACGGAAGAAACAACTTGATTTTATAACAATAGATTTTAACAAGGAAGATAATTTTTATGAATGTCAACTTCTTCATTACGAGGAACACAACGTTACGGACTCTTTTCCTCATATTTGTCTTCTTCATGCCATTCAAAGACCTAATAGATTTTCAATACATAATACAGAAATATAAGTTTCCCGAATAATACCTAAGCATGATGATCAGAGGGTGTCCTGAGAAGAAAATGTTTTGCGAAAAACAAAATTCTTCACTTCCTCCTTTCAAAGATAAAAACAAACTCTTTGTATGACATTTACATATATGAGTATAGATGCTAATGCTTATTGAAACTGTAGCGATGTTTCCGTTTACATTTTAATACCAATCTCAATAAATGTATACACAAAGTGGACAAGTAAGCAACCATGTAAAGGATACATTTGCAGTATGGGCAATATCTCACCTGTCTATACAACTTGCATCAAGCAGCTGGATCCCTTCAAATACATTCTGGGGCGTTGGCGTAGCCTAATAGTTAAAGCGGCTACTCGTCACGCTGAAGACCGGGGTTCCATTCTCCACATGGGTACAATGTAGGAAGCCCATTTCTGGTGTCCTCCGCCGTGATATTGCAGGGATTTTTCTTAAGGCTGCATACTAACTCACTCATACAATCAAATTCATCCTGTATGTGTACTTATACGTGTTCCATAGCTACACCGTAGTGTAAGATATGACCAAGAAGTATTCAGTATAGATTTTTACTTACAATGTTACAGTCAGAATTAGGCCTAGGAGCGTTTTGTTTCTGACATGAACAGTGATGTCATGCAGATATGACATTTAGCAGGTTAATCCACCTTCTTTACATATTTCTTAATGCTTCAATGCTTCAATGTTTTATGCTTAATATTCTTTTACTAAGATGGATGCAAGAGGTACGTTTTGGGGGTCTTTAATTCGAATCTTCTTGTCCAACAGAGTTTTTGGCCTCTGATCCTGTCACCTTTGGAAAATAACTTATTTTTCCTTTAACCAAGATGGCCTCCCCGTGGCCATGTTGAGATTCTAATATTTGATCCACTGAACAGCCCCTTCATTGTCGGAGACATTACAGTAACAAAACGTTTTTGGACGACACTGAGCAAATTTCGACAACTTAACGGAGTTTTAGAGCTGAAACTGTGATCACCTTAAAAGAAAGTATGCTGCATACATGTGTACTACCAATCAGTCATCTGGCTGCATGTATTTTACTTGCATGGATTAGCTCCATCTTAAAGTATGACTTATGCTTGATATGTTTGTGTAGTATACATTTTAGTTTATCTCAGCTTTAATCGTACAAAAGGCTGCGCTTCCTTCACCATTGGTTGTTGTTATCCAACTCATACTGCAAAGCTAGAATCGACAAAAGCAGTTTCATAAGAACGAAATATTAATCATAAGAAACAAGAGTCCATTTTACAATTCCGACTGTATAATCCCTATTTGAACGTATTTCAGAATCTATTTAAAAATTGTGAAGCCAGGTATTTACAAAGACATAAGCGTATCTTGGCCCAGCAGTGGCGACCTTTACAAACATATGCAAAGGCAAGACCAATATACAACTAAAACAAGCTACAAATCAAACTAGGATTACCCTATCTGACATAGCTACATATGCTCCACATGTCCTTCATAAGTGTTTTCATGCTTTGGTGAGCATTCATTGCTTTATGCTGATAACAGAACTAATTTAGAGTTATAACTCCGGGTTAGAATTGGTCTTTAGCAGCCATGCTTGTCGTAAAAGGCTACTAACGTGATCAGTTGGTCAGGCTCGCTGACTGGGTTGACACATGTCACCATGTCCCCATTGCGTAGATCGATGCTCATGCTGTTGATCACTGGAACATTTGGTCCACATTCGATTATTTTCAGACCGCCGCCATAGAGCTGGAATATTGCTGAGTGCGAAGTAAAGTAACAAACAACCAACCAACTTTCATTGTTACGTTTTAAACTCCATTCCTATTAAAAATTCCCCACTTGTTGAATGAGCAATTGCAATATTCATGTTAAAGTGTAATGCGTGTGACTTTGTAATACTTGCTGTAGATATTCACATTGTCTAATACCCAACTGCTTGTGTGCGGATGACAACAAGCAGGGTGTGTCACTCGGAGGAAACGCCGTGAGACCGGACATGACCGTGTTATTCCTCGTCGTGTATATTTGTATCTACTGTGTATTAAAATCTACTGCTGTGATGCTGATGTTTCCATTAATTATTTTTAGAGCCCATCCAGTGAGTCACGTATGACGAAACATGACAGACAATGAATGCGGGACTGTTTCATGAACATTGTTGATTTATTCTCTGAATATACGTTTGAAAGTCGAGTTTGGACTAGAAGTCCAGAATTGAGCAACTATATATACATGCTTATATGCTTAAAGCAAATACCCAAGATAATAATTATAGAAACCTGCCCATCCTAAACACACAAAGTAAAATATCCTATAAAACATCAATCATTGGGAAAGAGGACACTTTAAGAAACTAATGCTATTCAAAGACATATGCCAGCCATTCGCAGAGACCAATGCCAACTTAAAATTGTAAAATGTCATTTATGTGTCAGTTTACAAGAAATAAAAAAAATCATTTTAATCATCGAGAGATACACAACTATAAACCACTGAAACTTGAACAGCTTGTATTTAATTGATCAAATTCATTCGAAATAAATTTCATCCAAATGGTTTAATTAGCACTGCTATAAGCATAACATTTTATGCATGTTATGGGAAATAATATATTCAATAATTATGAGAGGCACACTATCACAATGAGGGTAATACATTTGTCTATAGTTTTCAAACCGACCCACGAGGGTTGATGGTTATAATGATTTCGTATAGCAGAAACGATGTAGTTAAAAATGCAATCTAAGCATTTTGAATGAATATCCAAAATTGACATCAACATTGAAGAACAAAATTAATGGGTCAGACAGGACTAAAATGGCATTTTATAGTTTTCCCCACATACTTTCATGTTCATTTCAGGAAAGAATGGGGAGCGCTTAGTGATGGACTCGCATACCACGGATTCTAACGTAAGTAATAAATTTAACAGTGGTAGCCTTCTTATATATTACCTGTCACCGAGGTGACCACGAAGACAGCACCTTTATATTTTTAATTATATATTTTTTGACAGTCAATTGACAATACTGTGTACTGGTGTTTGGAGGCTACTAAGGGTAACGTTATATTCTTAAAAGGAAATTGAGTGGTGAATGTGGACATAATGTCCTTTAAGAATATTTATCTGGGATATAACTGACCCGATTTATACCAAAGGCGATCAGAGGTGATGACAGTTTTGTGAGCTTAACAAGTGATATAAACTGTAATAGAAATTATAATTAACAAATTATATATTCCATTTTAGAGTTAGCTTCCTCTCTATACATTTATCATTTCTGTTGAAGGCATTTTTAGAAGAATGCCTCTATCAATACCTGCGATCAATATTTAGGAATGTTTCACTTCAACTGATGATTAACAATATAGACAAAGGAAGAAACCACAGGCTGAACATTTCTAATTCAAATATTGAGGAAGTGTGTTTTATAGAAGGGAAATACATAGAAGTAAGTGCTCGGTATCGGCCCCTGGTGCTCCTGTCTCTTGAAACACTTCAAATTATATGAAGTATGACATATCGATGCTATCACTGAAGCCGACTTGGACAATGAAAAGATATCTGCTACGTTAACAAAAACTAATTTGATGCGTCGCTTATACTGTAACCAACTCCTTATCTGAAATGTAGCTTATTATCTTTGATGTGTACGGTCCATCACTACTTACTAGGGATGTACTCACTGACACTCCTCTAATACTTGTCTCGCATTGAGACAACGGGACAGGGTGAGAAATCAATTCGTACAAGGAGGAATCCCTTGCTGGTTCCATGCTTTCTTGGAAGCGACGGAGAATGTACGTCCCAGGTGACAGGTTATAGCCATGGAAACACGCTGGAGTTCAGCAGACAGTCGTGGCTTTCCCTCAATGTCTGGAATACCGTGTACGATCGTCCCCTGCAATGGAGCGATGGTTTCGACAATGAAATACACTTTAACATCATGTGTGCTGCATGAACAATTCCTGTAATACAAACAGTTAATGATCATTAAGTGTGAAATATAAACTGATCAGACTATTGAGTTTTA